>NC_060189.1:10863251-11163251 GCF_021184085.1 Oncorhynchus gorbuscha
GTCTGTCTGTATTCTCTCTGTCTCTGTCTGTCTGTATTCTCTCTGTCTCTGTCTGTCTGTATTCTCTCTGTCTGTCACTCTGTCTGGTAGGCTTCTGTCTGTCTGGCTGACTGTATTCTGTCTGTCTGTCTGTCTGTCTGTCTGTCTGTCTGTCTGGCTGGCTGGCTGGCTGGCTGGCTGGCTGGCTGACTGTATTCTGTCTGTCTGTCTGTCTGTCTGTCTGTCTGTCTGTCTGTCTGTCTGTCTGTCTGTCTGTCACTGTCTCTGTCTCTGTCTCTATTCTCTCTCTGTCTGTCTGTCTGTCTGTCTGTCTGTCTCTGTCTGTCTGTCTGTCTCTGTCTGTCTGTCTGTCTCTGTCTGTCTGTCTGTCTCTGTCTGTCTGTCTGTCTCTGTCTGTCTGTCTCTGTCTGTCTGTCTCTGTCTGTCTGTCTGTCTGTCTGTCTCTGTCTGTCTGTCTGTGTCTGTCTGTCTCTGTCTGTCTCTGTCTGTCTGTCTCTGTCTGTCTCTGTCTGTCTCTGTCTGTCTGTCTCTGTCTGTCTCTGTCTGTCTGTCTCTGTCTCTGTCTGTCTGTCTGTCTCTGTCTGTCTGTCTCTGTCTGTCTGTATTCTCTCTGTCTCTGTCTGTCTGTATTCTCTCTGTCTCTGTCTGTCTGTATTCTCTCTGTCTGTCACTCTGTCTGGTAGGCTTCTGTCTGTCTGGCTGACTGTATTCTGTCTGTCTGTCTGTCTGTCTGTCTGGCTGGCTGGCTGGCTGGCTGGCTGGCTGGCTGGCTGGCTGACTGTATTCTGTCTGTCTGTCTGTCTGTCTGTCTGTCTGTCTGTCTGTCTGTCTGTCTGTCTGTCTGTCTGTCTGTCTGTCTGTCTGTCTGTCACTGTCTCTGTCTCTGTCTCTATTCTCTCTCTGTCTGTCTGTCTGTCTGTCTGTCTGTCTGTCTGTCTGTCTGTCTGTCACTGTCTCTGTCTCTGTCTCTGTCTCTATTCTCTCTCTCTCTGTCTGTCTGTCTGTCTGTCTGTCTGTCTGTCTGTCTGTCTGTCTGTCTGTCTGTCTGTCTGTCTGTCTGTCTGTCTGTCTGTCTGTCTGTCTGTCCTGTCTGTCTGTCTTATTCTGCTGGCAGATGGAGGCAGGGTCTGGGGGTATATGTGCCAGGGCCTTGGCCATAGACATGGAACACAGCAGGGAGGCTGCATACCCAGATTTATGTGGGACCCAGAAAAGGCTCTGTTTTGGAGGGGAGTGATGAGCCTGGGGCAAATACATTTCATAACCATGTAAGGACTTCACCAGGCTGTTTTTGTGTTTTTTAAATTAAATTTTTACCTTTATTTAGCCAGGTAGGCCAGTTGAGAAGTTCTCATTTACAACTGAAACCTGGCCAAGAAAAAGCAAAGCAGTGTGAGAAAAACAACAGAGTTACACATGTAACAAACAGACGTACAGTCAATAACACAATAGAGAAAGTCTATATACAGTGTGTGCAAATGTAGTAAGGAGGTAAGGCAATAAATCGGCCATAGTGGCGAAGTAATTACAATTTAGCAATTAACACTGGAGTGATAGATGTGCAGATGAGTCTGCTGAGTGGAACTGTGAAAGACCCAAGTCAAACAACACAAGACCACCGCAGAACGTTCTTCAAGTTGTTTATCTCTCTTGTTCAGTCTCTGGTACCGTTCTCTTGCTTTTATAAATTATTATTCACACACTGGCTCACACGCGTGCACACACACAGTGATGCGCGTGCGCCCACATTGTCGCTATTTTGATTCTGCATTGGTCGGTAGCACGGACGGACCTGTGACTATGTGAAAGGAGAACTTATATTGTACTTTTTTTTCTGAGAAGGCAAAGCGAATACTGTAACTAGGGCTGGCACAATTGTGTAATCGCATAAACAATAATTATGGACTATAACCGGGAACTTAAAAAACAATCCTCTTAATGTCTTTGTTTTAGAGGAAGAGGGATTGAACTTTATATTCAAGTATATATATTTTACCCATTAGCAGTTTTTCACTTCTATCTGAAGTGGGTAAGTTTGGTAATCATTTTATGGGCAGAACCTGCAGGAGGAGAAGCTTAATTTCCAAAAGTTCCAAGTGGTTAAAACCATTCATTTTTGAGACCGGTGTGTCGGATTCATTAGGTATGTCATAGCTAGTTTTCAAATATGCATTATCATACAAGCTCAAAACATGTTTTTACAATTAATAACTGGCTATTTGTATGACAATGAATCATTACCTAAAATTCCATAATCATTACAGCCCTAACTGCAACATTGCAGTTTAACAATTGCTGACATTGCGCAATCAATATTGTTAAGGGACGTGTCCACTCTTGTCCCCGCTACAGGCTGTTATCAAGTCTTTATGTTACCAGGAAGGAAAGAAGTAAACATGGTTGATTTGTCATTGATTTTCAGGTCCATCAAGTTTGTTTTATTCTGTCTGTTGGTCCGTCCTTTAGTTAACCTGGCATATAACCAGGGACAGAAAAACACAGTGAAGTGTTTGGCTCATTCACAGAAACATTTTGGATTTCCAATAGGGTACGAGAAAGCCACAAAGACTTGGCAGAAAGATTGCAATTAAACACCTAAGTTGGTATTGATGTCAACCCAGAAAGGGGCATCTGCTTAGTTGCTATGTGGTCAGACTAAATTTACTTAAGTATTAACAAATTCTTGAGCAACGTTTTATTTACACTGTATTACACCACATTTCATTACTTATACTAAGCAGTCATTTCTCCCATTTCTCAAGAAGGAAAGCAAAGAACATGTATTTAGTTTTTGTTGTCAAATTTCAGTTGCCTTTTATGAACTCCTACTACAGGCTTTCAGTTTAAGAGTCCTGAGTCGTGGCTCTATTGAAATGTCAAACTTCCTTTCATTTATTTAAAAATGTTGCCACAAAAAAAGAAAGCAGGGAAAAGTGACATGACAGGAAACGACAGAACCGAACATTATACGATGGTTTTCTTTCTTGGAAAAACCACAAAAAAATGCAGCACAAGCATCCGGTTGCCGCCATCTTGTGGCTTCCACTGGCCTGCCAGTATCCAGCAGCACAACTGAGGACAGCCAAGAGTCCCGCAGTTTGAGTCCTCAGTGTCTAAGCTAATAATATTACAGACACAGACACACACAGACCATCTAAAGATGAGGTCGAAGCCACTCATTGGCTAGGGGCACCGAGCCGACGGTTATTAACAAATGTTTACGAGGAATAAGAACCCGAGGCTAGACTTCCAAATAAGGTTGCAAAATTCAAGGAACTTTCAATAAATTCCCTGGTTTGCATGAAATCCTGGTTGGAGGATTTCCTGAATCAGAAGGGAGTAAGCAGGGAATCTGGACCCTTCAACCAAGATTTCTAGAAAACCAAGGAATGTATTGAAAATTCCCAGAATTCTGCAACCCTACCTCCGAAGTAACATCAAGTACAGGAGAAAGTTGTCCTTTTTTTTCTCTCTTTCTATTCTTCCCTCTTTCATGGAGGGAACAGAATGTACTGGGAGTTGCAGGCAGGAAGAGTGGCTAAGGCCCTAATGATATGGTGCATGATTGTAACCTTGGTACAGCACAGCGGCCCACTTTATTTCACCGGTGGCTGGTAGTGCTTTCACTTCCAAAATGCTTTGGCGTCGTTGGCGGCAGTACCCGATCTGGCCCCTCTTTCTCACTCGTCTCTCACTACTCCTCTCACGTTATATTTCTGTCGCGCTCTCTTGCTCCTCCATTTTCTGTTTCTTGTGTGTCTTCTACTCCCCACTTCTATCTTTTATAATCTCTTTGTTCGGTTCTCTCACTGGCTTCTTTTCACCTTTCTGCTGCCTCGTTGTGAAGTGTTCAGTGAATCTTGTCCTCTGCCACTCTGTAGGCACCGATCCTTACAGAGCCCCCTCCTACCCACCACACCGTAGACAACCCTGTATCCCTCTGACCTGGACCCTTTCAACCAGGGAATTTCAAGGCTTTTATTTTACCCAGAAGTTTCAAGTTTAGTTGTACTTTTGGTCATGTAGTGTATGTGGAACATCTCATTTCAAAGTCATGGACATTAATATGGATGTATCAGGGAAGGGTGTATTGGGGGTGTTTTATTTGAGCAGTATTAGCATAAGTAAATAAGCAGCAGTTGTGTGGGGTGGGGTTGTGTGGGGTGGGGTTGTGTGGGGTGTGGTGGGGTTGTGTGTGTGTGGGGTGTGGTGGGGTTGTGTGTGTGTGTGTGGTTGGGTGGGGTTGTGTGTGTGTGGTTGGGTGGGGGTGTGTGTGTGTGTGGTGTGTGGGGTGGGGTTGTGTGTGGTGGGGTGGGGTTGTGTGGGTGGGGTTGTGTGGGGTGGGGTTGTGTGGGGTGGGGTGGTGTGGTTGGGTGGGTGTGGTTGGGTGGGGTTGTGTGGGGTGGTGTGGTTGGGTGGGGTTGTGTGGGGTGGGGTGGGGTGGGGTTGTGTGGTTGGGTGGGGTTGTGTGGTTGGGTGGGGTTGTGTGGGGTGGGGTGGGGTGTGTGGGGTGGGGTGGGGTTGTGTGGGGTGGGGTGGGGTTGTGGGGTTGGGTGGGGTTGTGTGGTTGGGTGGGGTTGTGTGGGGGGGGGTGGGGTTGTGTGGTGGGGTGGGGTTGTGTGGGGTGGGGTTGGGTGGGGTTGTGTGGTTGGGTGGGGTTGTGTGTGTGTGTGGGGGTGGGGTGTGTGTGGGTTGGGGTTGTGTGCGGGGTGCTAAGGTGTGGTTGGGTGGGGTGTGTGTGTGTGTGTGTGTGTGGGGTTGTGTGTGAGTGTGCTAAGGTGTGGTGTGTGTGGGTGTGTGTGTGTGTGTGTGGGTGGGTGTGTGTGTGAGGGTGCTAAGGTGTGGTTGGGTGGGAGGGGTTGTGTGCGAGGGTGCTAAGGTGTGGTTGGGTGGGGATGTGTGTGTGTGCGAGGGTGCTGTGTGTGTGTGTGTGTGTGTGTGTGTGTGTGTGTGTGTGTGTGTGTGTGTGTGTGTGTGTGTGTGTGTGTGTGTGTGCGAGGGTGTGTGTGTGTGTGCGAGGGTGCTATGGTGTGGAGAGTAGGCAGGTCAGCTGTAATACAAGTCCATATTCAACATCCGTCTATGTCAAATCAAATTATATTTGTCACATACACATGGTAATGCGAGTGTAGAGAAATGCTTGTGCTTCTAGTCCCGCCAATGCAGTAATAACCAACAAGTAATCTAACCTAACAATTCCACAACTACTACCTTATACACACACAAGTGTAAAGGGATAAAGAATATGTACAGATAAAGAATATGTACATAAAGATATATGAATGAGTGATGGTACAGAACGGCATAGGCAAGATGCAGTAGATGGTATAGAGTACAGTATATACATATGAGATGAGTAATGTAGGGTATGTAAACATATTAAGTGGCATTGTTTAAAGTGGCTAGTGATACATTTTTTACATCAATTTCCATTATTAAAGTGGCCGGAGTTGAGTCGGTTTGGTGGCAGCAGCCACTCAATGTTAGTGGTGGCTGTTTAACAGTCTGATGGCCTTGAGATAGAAGCTGTTTCTCGGTCCCTGCTTTGATGCACCTGTACTGACCTCGCCTTCTGGATGATAGCGGGGTGAAACAGGCAGTGGCTCGGGTGGTTGTTGCCTTTGATGATCGGTATGGGCCTTCCTGTGACATCGGGTGGTGTAGGTGTCCTGGAGGGCAGGTAGTTTGCCCCCGGTGATGCGTTGTGCAGACCTCACTAACCTCTGGAGAGCCTTACGGGTGTGGGTGGAGCAGTTGCTGTACCATGCGGTGATACAGCCCGACAGGATGCTCTCGGTTTGTGCATCTGTAGAAGTTTGAGTGCTTTTGGTGACGAGCCCGAATTTCTTCAGCCTCCTGAGGTTGAAGAGGCGCTGCTGCGCCTTCTTCATAACGCTGTCTTTGTGGGTGGACCAGTTCAGTTTGTCCGTGATGTGTACGCAGATGAACTTAACTTACTACCCTCTCCACTACTGTCCCGTCGATGTGGATAGGGGGTGCCCCCTCTGCTGTTTCCTGAAGTCCACAATCATCTCCTTAGTTTTGTTGACGTTGAGTGTGAGGTTATTTTCCTGACACCACACTCCGAGGGCCCTCACCACCTCCCTGTAGGCCTTCTCGTCGTTCGTCGTTGTTGGTAATCAAGCCTACCACTGTTGTGTCGTCCGCAAACTTGATGATTGAGGCGTGCATGGCCACACAGTCGTGGGTGAAGAGGGAGTACAGGAGAGGGCTCAGAACACACCCTTGTGGGGCCCCAGTGCTGAGGACGTCGGGAGATAATGCGGAAACCGGTTACTAAGGGACAGCAGTGAACGCTGTTACCGTCAAGTAGGCTTTGGTTTTGCTTGGGCGTTGTGGAGGGGGGGGTGCATGGGCGTAAGCGTCCGCCTCTCATTCCAAAGGTAGCATGTTCAAATCCAGCAATAGATAGTTGATTTTGTTGTTATAATGCCTATCTCAAACCTTAACCATTTCGGAGTTAACTCCGAATTTTTAAGGTTAGGCATTTATGCCCAGACATAACCTTAAACATCCAAAGTTAATGTCTGAACTTAAACACTTTGAAATTTGGAATAAATTTGACGTTCTGAGAAACATGGATGAACATCTAATTTTGACGTGAAACTGTGAGAGCTTGTAGTGGAGAGTCAGTGCAGATGGTCAGTCCAGTTCAAGTGTTCAGCAGTCTTGTAGATGCCAACAGGCTCGGAGACCATTTCTGTCAGACCTCATGCTCGAATACCATCTGCCCAACCGGTAAGGGAGTGAACAAAAAAAATACAAATTTGGTCACACACATTTAGCGTGTGTAGCAAAATGCTCGTGGCTGGGTTGTGTAGGCTCCTTGATGATCTTGTATTGGTTGGAAAATGGCCCTAGTGATGTACTGGGCCATCTTCACCACACACTGAAGGCCCTTTTGGCAGTTGCTCGGTGCCCCCTTCCCCCTAGCTCCCATGCCGCGGCCTTATTCATCTCAATGACAGTAATTAGAGTTAAAAAGGAGGTGAGATGATAAGTAATGTACTTCCCCTCCAGATTTTAGGAAATGGAGGGCGCTTAAGTGGGAGCTGAGTTAAGGTGACCTATTTTCAACTTTTTCCTCTGTTGTTCACAGTGCAGAGTACAGTAGAGAAGCAACGCAAGGTCTGGACATGTTTTTCTAGAAGGGTTGTGAGAATGGATGCACTTGTCGACACATTGACCGGAAATGACTTCAAGTGGTAGGACCTCTGTCAATCAAACGCCCGGCACAGTAAGGATGCTCGTTCTGTCTGTCCCTCACAGGCTCACATCCCTCTTGCTGCAATGCTCTCGTTGGTTCTGAACAGACATATTTGTGAGAAATGTGCTCTGGAAAACGGGCATTTGTCGCTGACCCCTCCAGGTTTTTCATAATCGACAAACAAATGAAATGGCATGGCATGTTCCTTTGTCTCACCACCACCTCCTTCCGAACCGGTTCTTGCCCAAACAACCCACACCTGTGGCATTGTGCCATGATAATGAAGACACATTTTGTGATCACATTCGAGCAACCATTCAGAATCCTTGGCATTTGGTACAGGCATCTAGAGAAGCCAACATATGAAAGGGTGCAGCTTCTCTCGTTCCTTGTGGGTACCCAGGGGTGTGCAGTCTTGTGGTTTCACGTTGTGCCTGAGAGACTCATTCCTTTGCCTCTCCACTGGACTGGCATGATGCAGCTAATGAGGCCATGGCTTTGGTAAGCGCAGGTATGTTGATTGCCTTGGCAGAGGTCGTCGTGCCAGAGTCGCTTTGCACTGCTGGTTCTGAAGTCTTCCGTTGGCATGGTTGGCATGCGTGTCTAAGAGAGGAGGCAGGGACCGACCTGGCACCGCGATTGGGGTGCCAAGATGGGAGTCGGGCCCCTGGGGCCATTTGGACCAGGCCTGGACTGAGATCGGAGTACTTTCATCTGTCCTGACCCAATAGACTTGACTTTGAGAGATGCTCAAGAGGGAAGGGCATAAGTGAATAACAGACTTAACAGGCAATGTTACATGAGAGCGTAAATAGTTGTATTTCTTAAGGTGTTTTGGCACAGGACAGGCAGTTCTCGGAACCCTTGCTAATACGTTGTGCCTTATTTTCCATTTGAAAGCTAAAATATTTTTATAGACTCCCAACAATCCCTAAAAGATTACAAAACCACCAGACCTCATGAAAGAGGAGATTTAAACCTCTGTAGCGAAATGCTTTGATTTTAAAATGTGATGTGTTATGGAATAATCATTGCCATATTTACACTGGGAATGTTGAACAAGCTGTTTAATGTTTAATGTTCAGTGGTTGTGGAGCATTACACAAAATGAAAGAGAAATCGGTCTCTGTTGAAATGGGCCTTTTTAAAAACGTTTTACAGTAGGCCAACATTCAAAAGACAGATGTACGGATTCCAGTTAGGCCTAAGAGTGTTACTCCTAAGGGTTATTGTAGTGTGAGGACTAGTTTGTTGGATAAATGGCATTCGCGGGTCTTCGTCATTGACCTTGTGGGATTCACAAACTCTATCCCTCTAGTATTCATTTTCCTGTACTAACTCTTATTTTGATGTATCACTTTCCTTCTCCTCGCTCCTGTTAGGAACAGCTGTGCTTTTAGAAAGGCTAATTGAATCGGGAGGAGGGGCGCAAAGGAAAGGTATGGATGTGGGGTTGATAAGGGATAGTGTGCGCAGATGACGTCTGCTCCTGGTTCAATTTTCCCAGTGGGGGATTGGAGAGATGGTTTTAGACAAGAACCTGAGTCATGCATTGGAGGAAAGCATCAACAATAAGATTTCTAGAAGACGTGCTGCCTGACAAGCTGGTTCAGTGTGTTAATGACTTGCATTAACATCATCAGAGAGGGTTACCATTACCAGGTGCCTGTTTAGTCCTCCAGGGGGGTTAGCAGGTGTTAAGTAGCTTTGTGTAAGTGGGGATTATTTCATATAAACAGTGCTGTTGTAAATGGTAATAGATTGAGGACTAATGTCCCCATTTTATAATTTGAACATCCAATAGAAAAGGATGCCTGCTGATATTCCTGGTCTGACTGTGAAATATGGACTGTTTTTATCTTTGTTGTCCTAATCATGAGTGGTGTGTAGCAATGCCCTATGGCCGTTGCTGTCAGCAGAAACGCCAGGGAGAAATCCATGCTGGGACATTGGAGGCAGCAGGATGCAACAAGGAGGGAGTAGTGTTCTTTTGAATTGCATTTGGAGCATATTTTTTTAACTTCCATGGTCTGTCAGTTTGGTTGTTGTGTTCTTGTTGATCTTCAGTCTAGGTTACTGTGTACATTTGACTATATGAGCACCTGCATGTGTGTACGTGCAGTATTACGTTCCTGCTCTTCTCACCCATCTGCTGGCCCTTTGCATTACGGTGTGTATTTGCCTGGGCCCATCTCTTCTCATGGTTTGTGTTGCAGTAATCAGGCGGAACTGTGAAATCAATTACAGGCAAACCAGCCCTCTCACTGTCTCTCTCGCACTCCCTGTTTCTCTCTCTCCCTATTGCTCTTTCTAACCTCTCTCTCTCTCTCTCTCTCTCTGAGCTACACGCTTTCACCCTACTCAGGCCTCTTTACATCTCAGCAAACTGGACTTAATTATGTTAGTGTGTGATGCCTGCTAATGAATGTGGAAAAATTAGGGAATTTCTTGTTACGTGTTGTTTCTCAAGTTACATTCAGTTTTGCTAATACTCTGAATCACTTCGATGACATTGGGGTCAGTGAGTAATAATTTGATAGATACTGTGGTGAATTCTGTTATAACTCTGGTCCTTTTTTTCTCTTTCAGATGATCGACACCCATGTTAACCATCAAGCTGAGGGAAGTTGAAGGACCCAACCAAAGGAAAAGGGAGAAGACATTGTGGGGAAAGGATTAAGGACTGGACACAACCCAACATTACAAGCTTGTGACATTTTAACCAGAGAAGGACTGCCATACAAATGTGGACCTCCCAAAAAGTGTTCAAATAATTTCCCCTTTGCATCAAGAGGCCAACAACTATAATCTCTGCGATGTCTGAAAACAAAGACATAACGAGTCGCCACTTGCAGCACAAGCTGCAGAGCCTGGGACGACGGCTGGACGAGCTTGAGGAGGCTACCAACAAGCTCCAGAAGTCAGAAGATGAGCTGCTCGATCTGCAGGACAAGATTATCCAGGCAGAGGGCAGCAACTCCTCCATGTTGGGCGATGTTGAAGGACTGCGCAAGCGCCTGCTAAAGATTGAAGGCAAGGACGAGGAGGTGTGCAAGGCAGAGGACCTCTGCCGTATGGTGCGGGAGAAACTGGAGGAGGAGGAGAGCTTGACGCAGGACCTCAAGTCTGAGATTGAGTGCCTGCAGAGGAGAATGGCTGAGCTGGAGAAGTTGGAAGAGGCCTTCAGCAAGAGCAAGTCGGACTGCAGCCAGCTGTGCCTCAGTCTCAACGAGGAGAAGAATCTGACCCGGAAGCTGTCCTCAGAGATGGAGGCCCTCAAGGACCGTGTGAAGGAAGTGGACACGTCAGAGGTAAGGCTGGACCGGGCAGAGATGTTCCTGGCAGGGGAGCTGGAGAAGCTCAAGGGCCTCACTCAGACTTTTTTGAGTGAGAGGAAGAGACTCCTGGAGAAGCAAAAGGAGGATGAGAAGCTTATACTAAAACTGACAGAAAAGCTGGAGCGTCAGAACAGGATTGACCCGGTAGATCCCAGACGAATTGAAGACGACCTCTCATCCGGCCTGACCGGCAAGCTGGGGCGCAAGAAGAGCCTGGATTACCTGAAACTGGGAGATGAGTTTGGGCTAAGGAACAAGTCAGAGAATGAGAAGAACAGACTTGATGGCCAGGAAGACAACAAAGTCAAGGAACTCACCCAGGAAGTGGAGAGGCTGAAGAACCGGCTGAAGCAGCTGGAGCTGGTGGAGGAGGATCTTAAGAACACAGAGTCCAAGAATGGAGAGCTGCAGGAGAAGTTCCAACAGGAGAGATCCCGTAGCCGAGCGCTCAACGATCAGGTGGAGCAGCTTAGAATTCAGCTGTGTGGAGGCAGCAGTCATGGCAATGGAGGACCTAGCAGTCCAGCAAAGATCCTTGAGAATGGCAAGGCAGAGAATGAGGAGATCAATGTCCGTGGTGGGTTCAGGCAGGTCAAGCCCAAGTATAGGCCTGCTGCAGAGCCAGCCACCCCCAAGTACAAGAGCAGAGAGCTGTCCCCACAGCACAAGATGGAGACCAAGCTGAGGAGCAAAGAACTGAGCAACTCTGAGGAAAGTTCTCCAAAGTCTGTCAGGAGGGCACTCAGTCCTGCACACAAGAGCAGGAGGACACCCAAGACTGGAACATCAACTGCCTCTGACAATGGAGTGAAAGAAATAGGCAAAGGGGTAGAGGAGAAAACAACAAGAGGAGCAGCCCATACTCCTGTCGGCACATCGTTGAGTGACCGCAAGAAGCTCTCTGTTCTTAGTCGCTACCCTCCAGCAGCTAATGACCAGAAGCCATGGAAGATATCTCAGAAACCAAGTGAGAGTGAAAGCAAAAAATGCCAAGTTGACACGTTTTCTAGATTGTATGTTGGTAGTGACAGTGAGTCGAACAATTCTGATGTGGTGCCTGAAAGCTCAAGCAAGAGCAACAGTGTCTCCCCACTTGAAAAGGATGCATTTGCATCGGACCTGGAGTCTGTGGACCAGGTTCAAGAGGCTCTTCCAGTGTCAAACCTCTCCAAAGCCAATGGGTCGTACATTGCCTACAAGTCCCATGTGTCCCCAATGTTCAGTGATCATGGCTCTGAGGGCCACTCCTCGGCCTCTGAGACTGAATCACCTGGGTCCAGGCCCTCTGAACCAGAACCTGTACCTGAGGTGACTGCACTGAGTAGCAGAACCTCCACCACTCCCAAGTGCTCCAGATACTCTCGCATACAGGACTCCCAGTCAGAGGGCTCCTCCACCAGGAGCTCGATTGACGAGGAGCAACACAGGCTGTTGGTGGCAGAAGGAGAATCCCTGGAGCCCACTCACACCCCATCAGGTATAGAGCTCTGCAGGGTCTGCAGCCCACGGGAAGCCCTGAGGTCAAAGGCAGTCATCAAACCAGCCATCGTGGAAATTGATAGGAAGGAAGTCATGATGTCCGGTGGGGCAGAGCCCTTGACCTCCTCCAATGGCAAGCCCAAAATTTCCACAAAACCAGTCCTGACCAGTAGCATCACTATCTACCCCAACGATCCCAACTCTTCCAGGACCAGCAGCCGCAGCAGCAGTGTATCCAGCGAGCCACCAGTCAAGGAACGCCACACGTCCACCAGCAACATTGTCATCGGCCCCAGTGAGCACAGGGGAAGTATCTCCATCCCCTATGAGATCTCCATCCCCAAGAGAGAGATCACACCCTGGCCGTCCATGGATGGCCCTGACGAATCAGGGGTGCTAGGGATGGCCTGTGCAGAGACACACCTACTCCCCCGAAGCAACTTCAGCCTCCAGTCACCGGAGACCACCTCCGACTTCAACAACGACACAGAGTCGGGTTTCGAGAGCAGCAGTAGCAGCACTACCACCGTCACCAGCTGGAGGAGCCAACACCATGGCCACCACACCTCCCAGGACGACAGCCTCCCAGAGATGAGAAACGTGACGGTGCGAAGCACCTGGAAGAACAGGGGGGCGGCATCTGTGGACGAGCCTGGCCGGGGAGCCAGGATGTATGGGATGGGCTCTGAGGACGAGGCAGAGTCGGCCACCACGTGGAGGGCTTACCGCGCCACCACCATTCTGGACACGGAGGAGACGGTAAACGCCACAAGGGTTGCTACATCACGGACAGCCAAGCCTTCCCCAGCAGAGCTGTATATGCGCAGGATCAACAACAGTGTGGTGACCACCAGGGACATCGCAGAGCCAGTGTGCCGGAGCAAAAGCTCCCTGTCGCCCACTGAAGGAGGTCTGCGGATGAGTATCCCCCACGAGCCTGTCAGCTCTCAGAAGCTTGTTCCCTGGCGGACACAACCCATGGTGAGGACAACTTCTGCACTCTTTACAAACCGGTTTTTAAGAAAACTAGTGTTCTTATACTTCCACCATTTGCTTACAATAGCTCTTGAGCCTGTTGCATATCTGGTCATTGAGCCTAGGCAAGGAAATGTTCAGAGATATTTGTCTCTATTTATATGATTAGAATGTCTTTGCAGTGATGCTCAACATATATTTTCAGAAGGTTTACGTTGATGTCTAAGCTTGGTCTTGACACATTACATCTGGAATTTTGACATGAGGACAGATAATTTGTAAGCCTCCAACAAGTTTGTTGTTATTTCTAAGGAGTAAGAGGGGGATGTTTGCTCTGTTTTTACTGGAACTAAATCTCTGAACATGTTGGGCACCAAACGTCCTTGAGTCTTGGCTCCGAGTGCATACCTACATTTAAAAGTACTCTCTTTACTTGTACTTTGCCAATGGCAATACAGCATATACAGGTGTGCTTACATAGCTAATCTTTGGAAAATATACTCCAGAAAACACCAACTGTAGCTTTCTGGTGTGTCCACTTTGAATGAGTGTTCAGATGCAATTTTTTTCACTGACGCCAGGCCTGAAACTTTAAGCTTAGCACAGCAGTTATCTGAACCTGATTACTCATGCCGAAGTAAGCACAAAGAGAAAAGGGTAGGACAAAAAAAGAGAGGGAGCATGAAAATGAAAATACCTAAACATGAAAAAGGTTAGAAAAAAACTCAAGGGAAGGAAATAGCTTGCTTGTGTTTTTTGTGCCTGATCTTGCCAAGCTGTGCCCTGCCAAGCTGTGCCCTGCCAAGCTGTGCCCTGTCCCATTCCTGACATAATTGAAGATGAGCATTGTTCAAAGGCTCGCCTCCATGTATCTCGCCTCCATTTGACTCCGTTTGACTCCGTTTGACTCCATTTCCCACAATGCACTGCAGACGACTGTTTTTCAAAGCTTTCTTCATTGGAATTCAATTACGTCTCTGGTGTCAGATTTTCAGATTAATATTTTAATCATGACTTGTAGTCTGGTCGACTTATGTGTGAGAAGTCCTCGTGTCAGCTGTTTTGACAAAGACGCTTGGTCATTCATCTGTCTGACACCTCTTTTATTAAAGCACAGATGAGATACGAGCTTGTTCAAACTAACTGGTATGGTAGACAGTGAGTCAGTCTGACATGTACTGGGACAGCGAGATAAGAATGTATTTGACGTGAAGAAAAATATGCATTCTTATGTGAATTTTGAGAATGCAGAAAGGTGGAAGATTTAATCGCATTGCTGACTTTTTTAATCAATGTGAATGTACCATGCTGAGTACCATTCATACGTGAGTCTACCCATCAATGGTTAGCTCTGTCCACACTTCACACTCCCCCCCACTACATAGAATAATAAGCTTTTAGTTTCACATACAGTTGAAATGCATGTCTACAACTGTCTGAATACTCTCGAGGCAAAAGGGCCTCATCATTCCTCTCTTATCCACAGCCACTTAGTGGGGAGATTTACAACTCTAGGCGTGTTAAAGATTATACAGGGCATCAAATAGAAGAGGTAAAAATTACAACTGCCTCACAGTAAAATTACTTGTCCAATAGTGTGCTGTTTGTCAAGTGGCTACGCTAACACTAGCAATCCTAGAGAACTGGCTACAATAACATCTCAATTTGTCACGCTGACAAACTAGCCTAGTGGATGGGAATCTAGTGTTTTCCTGCAGATAAACTGGACATAACCAGAGATGAAGATTGATGTTGCCAGTCACACTCCTATCATCCATCATCCACATTCATATTGATCTTCCTTGGTGCATATCCTATGAAGGAGGGGAAAAGCAAGCTTATTGATGAAGTTGTCATTGAAATCGTCTTTCTGGGCTGTTTTGTGTCATTCTTAACTGCTTCATAAACTGAACTTGAGTTAGTATGATTTATCTAATACAAGCAGGATTGTATAGATCTGATGGGTCATCACACAACCGCGATGCTTGTTGTTGTCGTAGCCACTGAACTGTACTTTTCTGGGGTCCAGCTTGTTAGGAGGGGATTAGGGGTCACAAGTGACCTGCCTGGTCAGGGGTCAAGGGGGTCAGGATTCCCTGTTTGAACAAATCTGCAGATGGGCCATTGTCACTCTGGGTTATCTGGTTGGCCGCTGGGGTTCGGTTTGATACTGTGCAACACACCCAGCTCCACTCAGTCAGAACAAACAAAGAGGGCTCCAGCCCCAAGCCCTCCACCAAGCCTTTCATCTCCAGCCAAGCGAGCCATTAAAAAAATAACATGACGGCAACATGGCACTTAGATCTATAATTACAGTCATTCTGCCTTATAAAGCCCCTCCCCCCCCCTAACCATCATTATAAACTGTGTGGTTGGAGCCCTGAATGGCTAAAGCTGTCGTATGTCAGCCAGTATACCCCGGGTATGACAAAACATATTTTTTGTACTGCTCTAATTACGTTGGTAACCAGTTTATAATGGCAATTAGGATCCTCGGGGGGTTGTGATATATGGCCAATATACCACGGCTGAAGCTGTTCTGAGGTACGACGCATCGCAGAGCATCACTACAGACACCCTGGTACAGTGGTCTAAGACTATGCATCTCAGTGCTAGAGGCGTCACTACAGACCCTGGTTCAGTGGTCTAAGACACTGCATCTCAGTGCTAGAGGCGTCACTACAGACCCTGGTTCAGTGGTCTAAGACACTGCATCTCAGGGCTAGAGGCGTCACTACAGACCCTGGTTCAGCGGTCTAAGACACTGCATCTCAGTGCTACAGACACCCTGGTTCAGCGGTCTATGACACTGCATCTCAGAGCTAGAGACACCCTGGTCTCAATGCTACAGACACCCTGGTTCAGCGGTCTAAGACACTGCATCTCAGTGCTACAGACACCCTGGTTCAGCGGTCTATGACACTGCATCTCAGTGCTAGAGGCGTCACTACAGACACCCTGGTTCGAATCCAGGCTGTATCACAACCGTCCGTGAGTGAGAGTCCCATAGGGCAGCGCACAATTACCCCAGCGTCGTCCTGGTTTGGCCGGAGTAGGCCGTCATTGTAAATAAGAATTTGTTCCTAACTGACTTGTCTAGTTAAATATTGGTTAAATAAACAAATACATTTAAAAAAGGACATATAGTGATAAATAACAGAAAAGGTTAAATAGACAGTCCAAGGTTTAGCAGAGAAAGCCTCAGATATCACAATTAAGTCTCTGCCTCTCCAGGTTACTCATAGTTCCTTATTGCTTAAATATCCTTCATTATATCATCTTGACGCCTAACCTTTCTGATGAACGGCCTAATTTGTTTTTCTTTCTGTGTGTGTTTCAGTCACTCATTGTTGCCTTGCCCTTGGCACCCTCCAGCAGGCAATGGGATTGGAAGTAAACCGAGCTTATTTCCAAGATGTTTCTCTGTGAACTTCACTACAGGCAGTCGTCCTCTCATTCCAGTTGTGTATTTCCTATTCGTTAGTAAAGGGCTTGAGACAATCAATACCACATTATTGTCAAATGGTAGTGCTTTTACAGTTATGATTAGTCATGGACAGTGATTGCAGTGTCAAAGTTCAACTGTTAGTGAGATGGGCATTAATAAGCACCATGGACATCTTTCTCATTGTTTGTCTGTACACAGTTCTGCTGTCTGAGTTTATTTTCATGTTTACAGGGACAGTGCACATTTAATCAACATTTCAATAAAAGTGTTGGTTTGCCATGTCAATCAGTGTTTGACAACAGTGTATGGCAGGTTTGTCTATCATGAAGCCTCTCTCCCATCATTGATCAGCCAAAGTTTTTGCACCCACATTTTTCTATTAGTTTTCGATTATAGAAATGGAATTTGACTCCTTAACCTCTGTCTGTTATTACCCTAATTAAGTTAGCCAGGCTAGCCCCACACAATCAATAGTCACTTCAGAGAAGACACAGCACTTGATGTCCTTGGGTACCTAGGATGACTTTCTATCAGTAAATAGCTTATTGATTGGCTATTCATCCCATATAACAGGAGTACTCCAGTACTATTTTTGGCGGTCCGGTCACACATTTCCTAGGTGGTAAAAGTCCAGATGGATATTGTCATTTATCAGTGTAGTAATACAACCCCACCTGTTCACAATACTCTTGTTGGCAGAGAGAACATTTTGCTGTTATAAAGCAAATTTCCCGCAATTCTACACATTTTGCATGGGGTTTTAACGGTCCTTTCCCTGCAAATCTACAAAATGTTCTATGTCTTGTGTGTTTATGATTTCATGGGTGGTAGTCAAACTGAGTTTCCAACCATTTTTATTTTTGGTAGTTTGGATCCAGTTTTTGGTAGTTTGGATCCAGTTCTGGGTCCAGATCTGGACCGCTGTCCACCAGTTGAGTATGGAGGTCATATAGAATTTATATGATTGTCATTTGCTTGACCCCCTCATCGTAGAGGGACATCTCTTCATCCATTGAAATGTCCGTGATGACCGCAGTATAGCATCAGATTATAATGGTCTCTGTGGTTGTCATGTTGACTGGCTGCACACAACCTCACTAACCCTCCATTCTTACCTTCAGGTACAGCACACAACCTCACTAACCCTCCATTCTTACCTTCAGGTACAGCACACAACCTCACTAACCCTCCATTCTTACCTTCAGGTACAGCACACAACCTCACTAACCCTCCATTCTTACCTTCAGGTACAGCACACAACCTCACTAACCCTCCATTCTTACCTTCAGGTACAGCACACAACCTGACTAACCCTCCATTCTTACCTTCAGGTACAGCACACAACCTCACTAACCCTCCATTCTTACCTTCAGGTACAGCACAGAACATCAGTGTTGTTTTTTCAGCCCATTGTAAAACTTAGAAACCTCAGATGGGTATGTGAATGGGCTGTGAACTTATGGTTGGCTGTGGACCATTGGTCGATCTGGCTGATCGAGATACAAAAACATCCTTTGTGCAAGTCAGTCAAACCCAGTGGCAACAAAGTGAAACGCAGGGCCCTTGTGGTCATTCTGGTTGGTTTTCGACCCCGACTTTAACCTAAAAGCCTGGAAAAACAATCTGTACTGGAGTTGAACTTGGAAGATTCCACGGACAAGAGCTGGTAGGTGGTTAAAACGTCAGACGGAGGAGATGCCAATGGCCTGTAAGAAAGGTTTTGAGGAATGGTTTCCACAAGGTATGTTAGAGCTATTAAATTCTTTCCTGGACAAGGCGCTCGAAAACATTCATGTTAATAACCAGCTTGAATTAAGGCTTCTCTGAAACATATTACCTTGGGTGCAATGAGCATTGTCTCCTTGTAGCCGAGCTTTGGCTCAGTTCGCTTTTAACAGGGAACACAAGTCATGGACTTTTAAAAAACAACCAAGACAAGACATAATTCATGTGGAAACAGTGGTTGTTCTGCAAGGCATGTAACAGTCCAGTTGTGTTGTCCTCGACGGTAAACTATTTCTATGATGTTTGGCCTTTTGATTCCGTGCTGTATTTTAAGACAAACATGTTGTCATGAGAGACTACTTCCAAAAGGGTTGTTTTTAGAACTGAGTGAATTTGAGGCTTTGTCAAGTCTCTTTTAACTCAAGAAAACCAATGTACTATTTTCTGTAACACATACGGGATTAGCAAAGATTTGCACAAGGAGAAACTTTTTCACCTCAAAAAGTGGGTTTTTTACTTTCTAAAAATACCAGTCCCCAATCATAAGATATTTCAGTGAAGCGTGAACAAAGCAGGTTTGTGAGGGCTTCAGCACTTGGCGTTCCTAGGACATTTCCTCTGCTCATGTGGCAGATCAAATTGCCTAACAACGTTTCAAATGTGACATTCATCCAGCAGAAATATTTTCTGAAATTAAGATTTAGTGATGTCCCTAGTACCTCACACAGGGAATGAACTTGGAGAATGTTCCTTCTGGTATTTTTGCACACATTGCTTGTATAGGTCACTGAACTGGAAGACTAGACTTTAGTGTAGGTCCACCCAACCTGGAAACTTTTTCATACACTTTTGTTAGAATAAGGAGTCATGTCAACTATCTGCATCCACAGGAAAAATGTCAAGATGGCTCAGAAAATAATGCTGCGGTTTGGTTTACATTTGGTGTTCCATTATACATTTTGGTGTTTATGAAGCAAAATTTACATACGATTACACCCTAAGTACAGTGGGACCCAACTGTTAGGTGGTAATGCTGTAACAATGCAGAATGTACTCTGGTCATTTCCTCCCTTTGGGGTGAATAGAACAGGAAGTTGCCATGTTTGGCCTGCCCTGCCAGTTTGGCAGCCCCTCGCGTTGTAGCGGGCTTCCTGTCTGCCTGCCCGTCGTCCCTGGGAAATGCAGAGCGGCCATTAAGGGTAATTGGCAACGTTCTGCAGCGGCAGGACGGATGGGATTCCAGCCAACTGTTACTAGTTTCAGGACTGCAGTCTTTTTAAATGGAAATCATAGGCCTTCGCTTTCAGACGTTTACTGTCATCTATCACTTTCCTAGAACAATGTCATTTGAGGTTGCGCGAAAGTACGCAAGTAGGTTTTATAGGGGGCTCATTTGCTAGTTGAGCCCCATGTAAATGATATCACTGGGGTAGCTTGCTTTTTCTCCCGATGTTTAGAGGCCATATCCACAGTCGCCTTGGCTTGCTAAGATTTCCCTTCTCACAGGCTGTTAAGTTAATGATCTAAGTGTTGTTTCTGTTTCGCTGTGACTAGACCGCTGACGACACGGACCCCAACCCTGGGTCGTGGAAGACGAGGCCGGCGCCCGGTGACCTAGATCCCTATGAGAGCGAGAGGAGCTCCAGGACAGCTGTAGGGTCCAGCAGAGGGATGAGGACCACAGCTTCCAGACCAGCGCTCTTGTCCAATAGGGGTCATACTGGCCTGGCGGAGGGAAGGACCGGGCGCGGCAATCGACAGTGGAGCAATCGTCAGACCGAGGACTAAACCGGCCAACCATCTTAGTCTCTCTACTTCATAATATCCAGGTAGGATATGTCAAAGCAAAGTCCCAGGAACCTGCTGTCTGGTCTAGCATTGCTTATTGATAAGAGTATGTTTAATGTCTGAGGTTGATATATATTGTCTGATAAAGTTTATATAGTAGGGGTGTAATGATACATGTACTCGTCCCAAACCGTTCTGTATGGGGAGCTCGGTTCGGTCTGCACTGTGAACCCGACTGACTGAATGATATATATATATATATCTCAGCAAAAAAATAAATATCCCTTTTTCAGGACCCTGTTTTTCAAAGATAATTTGTAAAAATCCAAATAACTTCACAGATCTTCATTGTAAAGGGTTTAAACACTAATGAATAAACCATAAACAATTAATGAACATGCACCTGTGGAACAGTTAAGACACTAACAGCTTACAGACGGTAGGCAATTAAGGTCACAGTTATGAAAAGTTAGGACTCTAAAGAGGCCTTTTTACTGACTCTGAAAAACACCAAAAGAAAGATGCCCATGGTCCCTGCTCATCTGTGTGAATCAGCCTTAGGCATGCTGCAAGGAGGCACGAGAACTGCAGATGTGGCCAGGGCAATAAATTGCCATGTCCGTACTGTGAGACGCCTAAGACGGTGCTACAGGGAGACAGGACGGACAGCTGATCGTTCTCGCAGTGGCAGACTGTGTAACAATACCTGCACAGGATCGATACATCCGAACATCACACCTGTGGCACATGTTCAGCATGGCAACAACAACTGCCTGAGGTACACAAGGAACGCACAATCCCTCTATCAGTGCTCAGACTGTCCGCAATAGGCTGAGAGAGGCTGGACTGAGGGCTTGTAGGCCTGTTGTAAGGCAGGTCCTCACCAGACATCACCGGCAACAACGTCGCCTATGGGCACAAACCCACCGTCGCAGGACTGGCAAAAAGTGCTCTTCACTTACGAATCGCGGTTTTGTCTCACCAGGGGTGAGGGTCGGATTCGCGTTTATCGTCGACGGAATGAGCGTTACACCGAGGCCTGTATTCTGGAGCGGGAACGAGGTGGAGGGTCCGTCATGGTCTGGGGCGTTGTCACAGCATCCTCGGACTGTAATGACAACAAGCTATCTCAATGCTGTGCGTTACAGGAAAGACATCCTCCTCCCTCATGTTCCCTTCCTGCAGGCTCATCCTGACATGACCCTCCAGCATGACAATGCCACCAGCCATACTGATCATTCTGTGTGTGTTTCCCTGCAAGACAGGAACGTCAGTGTTCTGCCATAGCCAGCGAAGAACCCAGATCTCAATCCCATTGAGCACGTCTGGGACCCCCCCCAGAAATGTCCGGGAACTTGCAGGTGCCTTGGTGGAAGAGTGGGGTAACATCTCACAGCAAGAACTGGCAAATCTGGTGCAGTCCATGAGGAGGAGATGCACTGTGGTACTTAATGCAGCTGGTGGCCACACCAGATACTGACTGTTATTTTGACCCCCCCCTTTGTTCAAGGACACATTCAATTTCTGTTAGTCTGCGGATCCTGTTCAATTTGTCTCCGTTGTTGAATCTTATGTTCATACAAATATTTACACATGTTAAGTTTTCTGAAAATAAACTCAGTTGACAGTGAGAGGACATTTTGTTTTATATATTTTTTTATATGTATACAGACACTACCTTTCAAAAGTTTGGGGTCACTTTGAAATGTCCTGGTTTTTTAAATTAAAGCACATTTTTCATCCATTAAAATAACGTCAAATTGATCAGAAATACAGTGTAAACATTGTTAATGTTGTAAATGACTATTGTAGCTGGAAACAGCACATTGTTTATGGAATATCTACATAGACGTATAGAGGCCCATTATCAGCCACCATCACTCTTGTGTTCCAATGGCACGTTGTGTTAGCTAATCCAAGTTTATCATTTTAAAAGGCTAATCGATCATTAGAAAACCCTTTTGCTATTGTTGGCACAAAGGAAAACTGGCCTTCTTTAGACTAGTTGAGTATCTGGAGCATCAGCATTTGTAGGTTCGATTACAGGCTCAAAATGACCAGAAACCAAAAACATTCAGAAGGCCAGTATCCCGGAGTTGCCTCTTCACTGTTGCCGTTGAGACTGGTGTTCTGCGGGTACTATTTAATGAAGCTGCCAGTTGAGGACTTGTGAGGCGTCTGTTTCTCAAACTACATACTCCAATGTACTTGTCCTCTTGCTCAGTTGTGCACCGGGGCCTCCCACTCCTCTTTCTATTCAGGTTAGAGCCAGTTTGCGCTGTTCTGTGAAGGGAGTAGTACACAGCGCTGTACGAGATCTTCAGTTTCTTGGCAATTTCTCGCATGGAATAGCCTTCAATTCTAAGAACAAGAATAGACTGACGCGTTTCAGAAGAAAGTGATTTGTTTCTGGCCATTTTGAGCCTGTAATCGAACCCACAAATGCTGATGCTCCAGATACTCAACTAGTCTAAAGAAGGCCAATTTTAGTACTTCTTTAATCAGGACAACAGTTTAATTTTAACGGACACAAAATGTGCTTATCTTTCAAATACAAGGACATTTCTAAGTGACCCAAAACTTTTTAGTGTGTGTATTTGAGATTCTTCAAAGTAGCCGTCCTTTGCTTTGATGACAGTTTTGCGCCCACTCTTGGCATTCCCTCAACCAGCTTCACCTGGAATGTTTTTCCAACAGTCTTGAAGGAGTTCCTACATATGCTGAGCACTTGTTGGCTGCTTTCCTTCACTCTGCAGTCCAACTCATCCCAAACCATCTCAATTGGGTTGAGGTCAGGTGATTAGAGTCCAGGTCATCTGATGCAGCACTCATTACTCTCCTTGTTCAAATAGCCCTTACACAGCCTGGAGGTGTGTTGGGTCATTGTCCTGTTGAAAAACAAATTATAGTCCCGCTGAGCGCAAATCTGATGGGTAGGCGTATCGCTGTAGAATGATGTGGTAGCCTGCTGGTTAAGTGTGCCATAAATTATAAATAAATCACTGACAGTGTCACCAGCAAAGCACCCCCCCCACCACCACACACACACACCACCTCCTCCATGCTTCACGGTAGGAACCACACATGCGAAGATCACCTACTGTGTCTCACAAAGGCACACCTGTTAATTGAAATGCATTCCAGGTGACTACCTCATGAAGCTGGTTGAGAGAATTCCAAGTGTGCAATGCTGTCATCAAGGCTAAGGTTGGCTACTTTGAAAAATCTAAAATACATTTTGATTTGTTTAACACTTTTTTTGCTTACTTACTGCATGATTCCATATGTGTTCTACAATGTAGAAAATAGTAAAAATTATGAAAAACCCTTGTGCATTCTTTTGACTGGTTGTGTGTGTGAATAGAAACACTAGGCCTGTAGACTATGCCAACACTGCCTCTTGAGTAAATCTGAGCTGAATTTTGTTTTTCAGGCTTTTCCGTTAAAACAACTACAGCCTTAATTGGCACATTTCAGACTGTCATTTTGTGAGACGCAGTCAGGAACTAGTTCTACACGATGGCGAATGTTGGGGTCGATAAACCAGGAAGATTCTCCATCGTTTAAATCTCCAGCTCGGGAACATTTTGGCTTCCCAGTAGATTTACAACGGTGATGGACAGAGGATATGTCTCCACTGCTCAACCAGAATAACCAGAATAGCCTATGCAGCTGCCAACACCTCAGACAAGTTGACACATTTACGTCGACTGGAGCAAGACGTAAACGCTTCAAGCAGCCCTTCACAGCTGATTCTGACCGGACCAAATAAATGACAAGAGCTATAGGTATGTTTATAGTCGCGGATATGCGTCCCTTCTCAGTGGTTGAGAATAGGGTGTTTCAGCAGCTAGTGAAAGTGCTCGGGACGCGTTATGAACTGCACCCTCTCGGCACCCATTTCAGTAAACGGGTAGTACGCACTCTATATAAGCAAGCTAAATCAGCTGAAGTTGTCAGTGAATTGACCAGTGCACCCTGTGTAGCGCTTACTAAAGATGGATGGACTTCCAGGGTTACAGACAGCCCATCACATTACCCTGGAGCAGGAAATGAGAAGTATCTTGCTAAAGATGCCCCCTTTATGAGAGTCAGTGCACATATTGTTCTCTTTGTAAGGAAACATAATAGCATAGACATATAAAATGTCTGAACCATGTTCACATGTTGATTTCACATGCATATTGAACTTTATTTTAGTGAGTAATCGTGTTTTTCCATTTAAAATAATACCAAGTGTCGGTACTCCTGTCGGTGCTCTCATCGGGCATTATATAACTCATGATCATATATGGAGTTAGGAATACCAACACTTTGGATTTTCTTAAATATATTCAAATTAACTACAGTGACTATTGGCATTTCATTTTCCTGCTCTACCATAACTGAACCGTAACTGAACCGTAACCCCAAAACCGCAATAAGTACAGAACTACGACCCCAATCCGCAATAAGTACAGAACCACGACCCCAAAACCGCAAAATGTACCGAGCCGTGTGTGTGGTTATTGCTGTATAGTGTTTAAACTGACTAGACAAAAGGAAGGATCATCTTCTCATCTCACTGAAGCTCTGTAATAGCCATGACTACTACAACAGGAAGGGTCATCTTCTCATTTCACTGAAGCTCTGTAATAGCCATGACTATTACAACAGGAAGGGTCATCTTCTCATCTCACTGAAGCTCTGTAATAGCCATGACTACTACAACAGGAAGGGTCATCTTCTCATCTCACTGAAGCTCTGTAATAGCCATGACTACTACAACAGGAAGGGTCATCTTCTCATCTCACTGAAGCTCTGTAATAGCCATGACTACTACAACAGGAAGGGTCATCTTCTCATCTCACTGAAGCTCTGTAATAGCCATGACTACTACAACAGGAAGGGTCGTCTTCTCATCACACTGAAGCTCTGTAATAGCCATGACTACTACAACAGGAAGGGTCATTTTCTCATCTCACTGAAGCTCTGTAATAGCCACGACTACTACTGTATTTCTATGGTGGGAATCATTTTAGAACTCGGCCAGAGGATAAAAATTTGATTCCAGACTGAGCCACTGGACTGCTTGACTGCACTCGTTACTTTAATCAAAGGATGTGCTAGTTTAATTACTCCTACTCTAATGATTCCAGCCCTCTCTGAGTGTATGACTTGTGCTCTCTTTTCTTCCAGAGCTCTCCATCCCCCCCGCCCAAACTGCACAACAAGAAGGAATGTACTGCGTCCCACATCTCTAATCCCCCCCCAGCAACAGCAGTGGCAGGCAAATTCCTGCCAAGTCCCTGTCCAGCAACAACCCCATGCTTCTGAGTCTAAAAACAAGATGTCCACCTGTAAAACCTTCCACCACAACGTCCATGTATAAACCCTGGATGACTAACTGGGTACTGTATTGAAGCCACCGCGCAGCCATCTTGATTTTTCGAAGCTATGGAAATGCATTTATTAATGTCTACATACGTTTTTGACATTCTATTACAGACACCTTTGGCAATACTTTAAAAATATATTATGTGAGCTAAACATAAAAATAAAAAAACGTGATGAAAAAATATCCCTTTAAGTATTTTTTTGTAGAGTACTAATGTTTACTCTACTCTCCCCACTACAACAACAAAATACTTAAATACATGTCATTTTGACCGTAAAACATTGCATTGAAATACTCTAGAATACATTCCTATGGAGGGCTGCTCATTCTAGGGAGTGCCAATATGGCCGACCGGTGGTTTCAAAGCCTCTCAGTGGTTTATACAGAGTGTCAGCAATCCAGGGTTTATATACTTCATTGATCTGCACAGACCTCTTCAGTTGTATTATAATATGCCCATATACAGTGTCGCGATGGAGTGGTCCCCACCACCCTCTTCCGCTTCTTCTCCTACCTGATGTATTATAATGTATTGCTCCGACTTGACAAGGGAGAGACGCTCACTCGGGTGACTGGGTCTAGAGGTGTGTGTGTGTGTGTGTGGGGGGCGAGAGAAGAGGGGAGTGACACAGGAAGGAAGGATTTGTTGTCTTTCAGGATGGACCGTTACAAGACCTCACTTTGGAACTTCTCAGCGGCGCTCCCCCAAGCTGCACCAAGATGTGACCAAAAACAGGGAGCGAATTACTTCTATTTTTTTTAAATGTCTTCTGATCTCGGAAATGTGTATATATGTTTTTTTGCTTAATTTGGTGAGCTTTTGTCCATGTGTTTGCTTCATACTGACAACCATAGCAGGTTTTGCAGGGTTTTATTTTGCACATCGTACACATACACCTATATCTATTTTTAACCTACAAACATGACTATCGTCCCAGAGAATGCATAATGTGGGCCTAAAAGAGGGTTGACTGTAGGGCTTTGGGGAAGTTTGCATGTTTCAACTTAATGTATAAGAGGAGCATTTTGGAGTCATGTGCCTCCAGTTTCCCAGCATGTTGTCTGCTTCACGGACAACAAAGACAAGGACCCTGTCATAGACACGTTCTTTATTTTCTTATAGGCTGCAAACTCAATATCCTCTTCAACATCTGTCCCTGTGCAATAAGGAAGATAATAGCCAAGTACTTTGATCAACAACCTTCAATTGTGCTTCATTTGGTTCCTCAGTAATTCGCTCCCTGTTGCCCTCCACTGTCTCTTCCCCCTGCTCAACGGGACTTTAGAATGTGTCTATTGTGACACACAGCAGAAAGGAAGGTCCACCCCCTTTTGTCTGCACTCAATGAATGATGGATTGCATTTATTTAAGCTTGGGGGACATGCATTTGTCATCTGGAACAGGACTACTATTCCTATGGTGCTCTGCTTCAGCGCACTTTCCTCCAACTGTAACTGATGCTCTGGATCTAGCAGTAAAATGTGCTGCGCTGCTGTGAACAGCCAATCAGACATAAAAATTCTCCAATCACCAAAAGGAACAATCAGTCCAGATACACGCGACTGTGTTTGCGGTGCGATTCGTCTCAACTTCTCCCTGTTTCTGTAGAAGTGTATTTTGTTGTAATATTTAAACTGGACTTTTCATTGTTGGATTAGGGAGGTTTCTCTGTCACTCTGGACAGAAACAGAGATCACTGGGTTGCCATGGAAACACAAGTAGTCTGGCAGGTGGTGAGACCTGATGTACTCATATAGGCAATACTCTGTAAACTCTGAACTGCAAACTCTGGTAGGAAGTTTCCCCTTGATACTGGTCAGTCATTGTCATTTAGCATTGCCTGTGTAGTAGCAGCCGGCCAGCCGTTTCACTGTTAGATTTCATATTTATTTGTTATTTACCACAAAATGCATATAACTATTTTTGTCATTGTGAATGTTGTAATTTGGTGATGGGGACCTACCATTTACAGTCCTTTAGATTTCATAGTGTATTGATTATGGGAAATGGAAGAAGTCAATTACACACAAAGAATGCAAATATAATCACTCCTAACCCCGAAATCACCACGTTGTATTCCTCTAACCTTGTGGAAATGTGAGGTGCAATTCCCCTCCTGCTGGCTACACATTACTAAGCTGTTGAGCCTAGGCTGTGTGAATTACTCCCTAGTATTTCTGTCAAGGTTGGTCTAAAGATTGTGTGGACAAGTATAATGAATGCAGTCATTACACATTTGCAAAGATTTTCACATTTGTAGAGAATATTTTATAGAAGACCATTGTGGTTTCAATTGAAGAAAAATCTACTGACGAGTAAAAGACCCCCACCCCAATCCTTTGAATTTAATCATTTTTTTGTCCCCCCTCCAAAAATCTTCAAAGGACCCATTAAAATAATGTTCGCTGGCCAAAATGTTCTGATCTTTCTATTTTTCCGGCCAGAAGTGCTCCAGCTCGGCATCATAAAGCATTAGTGTTGCCATGTGGCCCCTTACATGGCTACTGGCCCATCCTGTGAACATGTGTTCAGTGCAAACACACACACCGCTTGATGTTGTTCAGAAGCCTGGTGCTGATGTGCCAAGGGCTACGTGATGACTTATCCACTTCAGAAGGCTTCTGTTGTTGACCAGTCCTCTGTTACCAGGATGACAACTGCCAGAAGGCCACTCGTTCCAAATCTGTATTTCCGACCTCATCCCTTCTTTCCTGCAGTGGTTCCAGTTTCCCTCCTTCCTCCCTCCTCCTTCCCCTTCTTCCTTCCCCTCCAAGAATGCCTTGATTCTTAACGACCGTGATAAGTATTGCTAGGTCTGAGAGCCGTTTTACAGTCTGCCAAAGCTTGCCGGCAGACACTGATATACAGCCCCCGGGTAGCCGAAAGGTCAAAGGTCAAGGCTGGAGCTAATCGCGTCTTTCCCTTGGACTTTGGGGGTTATACTGTGAGGAAAGCAAAATGATTTGGCAGCAGCCAGCACTAACCCGAAATGGAGGCAGTTGATGAGTGCCAGTCAGAACTGGCTCGCGCCGATGTGTAAACCAAAATCCACGTGCTGGTTGTCCATCATAGCCAAGGGGTTTATGTGTGATGCTCATATAAGTGTCTGTGCAGACTCTTGTTTCGATTCACTCACTGGGGACAGTTTGATAGTCTGCAGTTGGCTAGTGAACTCCAGCCCATCTTAATGAGATGCTGTTTTCAGAGGCCCGTGTCAAAGTTGAGCCCAGGAACATTACAGGTTGTCATTCCCATTAGACCTACATCACCATGGGTCGGCTATCATCATATTTCATTGATCCTATGATGCAAGGCCAGCACCCTTGTCTGCTCAGATAATCAAGAGTGATCACTGCTGTAGGGAGATTGACCTTCTCCGATCATACCTAATCTGACAGAGGGAGACTAGGATTAGACAGGAAAAACTTCAGCCAATTTTTGAGATGAGAACTAAACTCTTAACATTCCTCATTATGTAACTTCTGGTATATAAACATCTGTTATTTACGAGCCATTGTTTTTTCCCCCTCTTACACAGTAGCGTAGAAGGTAGTTAGTGGAGCGGGACCAGAGAGCAGAAATGGCTCTTTGGAGTGACTTGCCATTCGTCCTGTAAGGCCTCTTGTAAGGCGAGGGTTCATGGTCTCTTTGGACATCAGAAACGGTAATCTGCACTTAACCAGCACTTAAATTAAGACCCGACATAAGTAAGACCCGACATAAGTAAGACCCGACCTAAGTTCCTACGTAAGACCCTACATAAGTAAGCCCCCTTTTAGCCGCCCTTTTGTCAAACATTGCATTTGCGTTTATCCCTGAGAATTGTACTCCACTCTTTGATTTATTTTCTTCGCTGAATGTATGGTCATCAAAGATGTTTATATATATATATATATATATATTAAATGTGTGTTTCTGCACCGGCCAAATTGAAAAAGTTGCTTGGAGCAATTGCGAAACAACTTGTCTGATAATGTGAGGAGTTGTGGACTGTCACGTTTATTGTACAGATTATTATAAAGTCCTTTTTTTTTACAATTGATTTCCTGAGCACTTATGTGTCTCTGCCTTCTAAAACTGTGCCATAATCATTCCATAGCATGTCCAGTTTACAGTCTGAGACAGCGTCAGTGTTTTCCAAGATGGAGTCCCTGTCTCCAACTATTTGTGCTGAAATAAGGGGAAATATTACATTTGAGGGTTTCTTTTGTTTTCAACTCATGTATTTTTTTGTTTCAGTTTTGTAAAACAAAAGATGTCTTATTTTGGAAGCTGTTGTATCGGATAGATTTTATTTAAGAAAATCGTGTAATTTTGTAAAGTGGGCCTTATTGAAATATATGTAGGATTTTGTTGTTGCTAGATATGCATCTTTCTCATTAATGCACTCCTGGAGAGTACTTCCTGTTTTGTTTTGTTTTAATGTGAGAGATGTCATGATCTCGAGCTATGACATGAGATGGCAAGCCAACAGAGACTTGTCATAGTCTCTGTCGATTTGAGAGTAATGTACGTTTTATCAAGAGCGCGTCTGCTCTGTCCACGCAGTCTGAAGTCATTCTCCATGTGGCGTCCTGGTATTAGTAGTTCAGGAATCAGTCATTCTAACAGGTTCTCTGTTTTCTCTCTCATATGCATTCGGGGTTTATTCATCTTGTGTGCTGTATGTAAGTGCTGCCAAAGAAAGAGATGTTCAGGCCTCGAGACACGCACACACCTACACACACTCCAACATGAACAACTGGATATTCTCCACACACACACCTACTCACACTCCCACATGAACAACTGGATATTCTCCACACTCCAACATGAACAACTGGATATTCTCCACACACACACCTACTCACACTCCAACATGAACAACTGGATATTCTCCACACACACACCTACTCACACTCCCACATGAACAACTGGATATTCTCCACACACACTCCCACACAACTGGATATTCTCCACACACACACCTACTCACACTCCCACATGAACAACTGGATATTCTCCACACACACACCTACTAACACTCCCACATAGACACACAGAGGAATTTCGTCCTGTACGATCAAGTTGGAAATCATGTATTTTATATTGCAGTGTGTTTAGAAATGACTCTTAAGCGGCTGGAGGGAACCGATGGTCATATCAAAGAGAAACATTTGTAATGAAATCAGATCAAAAGGGTTATTGTGGATGTCGCTGCTCTGAGCTTCAGAGATACACGGCAAACTGCGGGATGCTTTTCCTGTCCTAGGGTAATATACGTTTGTGCATGTTTAATCTTACCGCATTCTGCATGTAGGTCTCTCGAAGCTGCCAACTGTACAGTGGATTATGTATTCCAATAAAATAAAATAAACTACCTGTTTGTAACCATGTTTTTGTGTCTATCTTGACTATACTTTGTGTTATGGGAAAATGGAAAACCCAACCAACTCATTTTAGTTTAACGATTTGACAGCACCTTACTCCTGTGTGTGTGTGTGTGTGTGTGTGTGTGTGTGTGTGTGTGTGTGTGTGTGTGTGTGTGTGTGTGTGTGTGTGTGTGTGTGTGTGCAACACTTCCATTGCTTTATACCACCTGCAATTGGCTTGTCTAGAGAGAGGTGTTTGACTGTGCAAGATAAGCAAACTAGCAGACAAATTAGGCAAATACATCAGGAGATGGTGAAACTTGTGGAATGCCTAGTCAGCACACACCTCTCCACCAGCTCCACCAGGTAGTGAAAAGGCTAAGCTTGTTCCCTGACAGTCTTACAGCCAGCAGGTCTAGTAAAAGGGTTATAGAGTTGTTCTGGAGACTTGGATTAGTAACGGCAGTTGCACAAATGAAGGGTTGGCCCAGTTCACACAGGGCATTTGATAGCATGCATGTTGTGATAGCATGCATAGTTTTTTACGAGTTTGTCTAAAAATGGTTTTTAAACGGTTGTGAAGACACCCAGCACATCATTTGTACAAACTGAGTGTGAATTATCCCATTAATTGAATTCTGGAAATGTGCTACATGGCTTTAGTTTAGGTCACAGTGCAGAAAAGGTTTAGGGAACCACTGTGGAGGTTGAATCAGATCATAATCACCAGGTCGTCTGCTGGATAGGGACTTCACTGTGAACCACTGAGCATGGTACACAGGTCCCATCTGGAGTGGGTCCCATCTGGAGTGGGTGACCTAAATGTTGTGTGTGTCAAGAATACAAATTAATCATCCTCTATGCAAAATTGTAATCTATGCAAGTTCGTATGGTGTGAAAGAACTGTTTCAACATCCAACTTTTTAATATATAAACCTAGGAATATTTACTCAATTGGTAGCGCATGGAACTTGCAGCGCCAGGGTTGTGGGTTCGATTCCCACATCCAACAACTATGAAAATGTATGCACTCATTACTGTAAGTTGCTCTGGATAAGAGCATCTGCTAACTGACTAAAATGTAAGAGAAAAAGACAGGATGCGGATGTCTGTGCAGTACTTTCCTATATACAGACAGATGTGATTTATGTTTCAAAGTGGTTCTAGAACAGTTAGGAACAAGCTTACATGACTCGCTACCTGTTAGGGCCTCCATTTTGACACTTTATGTGCCCATAGATTATTTTCCATTAATTCTGTCATCCTGACTTTGGTCAGAGTACCTCGTCTACAAGTTGATTCTTGGAACTGCTGTCACATCTTGTGACTGGCATCTGCTTTTCTTTGTTCTTTTGTGTGTGTGTGTGTACACATTTTCACCCCACCTGTGACGTCTGTACAGGCTGCAGTGTGAGTCACAAGGCTGTTGGAGGAGATGCGTTCAGACAAGCCTCAGCCTTGTGTAACTAACCTCGACCAGCAGGGAGACACCTGCCAGTAGGAGAGCAAAGTGGTGTTTGAGAACTCCAATGGAAACTGTTGTGTGTGTGTGTGTGTGTATAATAACGTAAAGCCCACTAGCCACCAACTTCTACCCTGGCCCCATGGTGAACCACACATGGAAATAACCTAGTGCCAACCTTGATGAGAGCTATTTCAATATATTTCCCAACCAAAGTTACTATAGTTAAGTCAAACCTCCCTACTGTGGCCAAGGGGCCCTCATGCCCAGGGAAAATCTCACTAATAATATAGGGGTACTGGTACTAAACTATGTTCCCAAACCACCTAGTGCAATTTCTCCTTTGGTCCATCAGACCCCCACAATGGCGTTGGTTGCCAAAGCCTTGCCCGGCCACCACACATGCTCCAGGGAGCAGGCCAATGGTCAGAGGACTGGGAGAATCAGTGCTACATAGAGGCCACCCAGATCAGACATGTGCGGCGATATCCCAATTATCTCTCTTTCTTCCCAGTGTGCACTTGTTCACTACCCTTTACTGATTTGAAAGGAAATGACTGCTGTAAAATCAGGCAGGTCACCCATGATACAAATTAGGATTCAACATGGAAACCCAACCTGGTCTCAGAGCATTTTGTATTATTCTGTATGTAAATCCGAGATACTCCATTTTGTACGGTATGTATTCATTTGTGGATGTACAGTTGAAGTCAGAAGTTTACAAACACTTCACAAATTTGTTAACAGACTATAGTTTTAGCAAGTCGGTTAGGACATCTACTGTGCATGACACAAGTCATTTCCCCAACAATTATTTATAGCACTTGTTATTAAATGTCCGGAATTGTGAAAAACTGAGTTTAAATGTATTTGGCTAAGGTGCATGTAAACTTCCGACGTCAACTGTAAGTACAGAACGTTACGGATTCAGATTTGCAAAAAGTTAAATATGTTAAATTCCAAATTGTGGAAACTCCCACTAGCCCATGCCTCCACTAAACCAATGGATTTGCTGGAAGTAGCCAAGCGAGATTTAATCCACCCAAAATATGTCTGAGATAAGCCCTTTTTTTGTATGGAGGTCTATTTGATCGAATAGAAGTTTCCAGGCTGTTACAAGTGAATGCATGTGGCATTCTGGCAACTTTGAGACAAACAATTTACATTGTGTGAAGTACAGGCACAACTATCTGCCCTCTCATTGGCTAGAATGGTCCCACCTGCTCTTGCCTTCCTTGAATAATTGACATCTATTTCCATGGTTAGAGCAGTCCTCGACTAGCTTGTCAATTTAATAGATCATATTTTAAAGTGTGTACACTTCAGGAGATGATTGGGAAGCAACCTCTGTGTGTGGACACAGGAAGCAAGTCTTTGACCATCTCCTCCACTCATAATTGCCTGGGTTGTGTTCACTAGGCATGAAATGGAAGAAGTGAAACAGGGAGGTACTATCTGAACCTGTTCAATAACAAACCATTTTTTGGGACACACATGCATTTATTAGATTTGTATACCCAAATGTTGAAAACATATCAAAAGGGTATGCAACGCCGACAATAAAATACACCAAGACAAGCTGCTAAATACAATAAGTAACAAAAACATTCACAACATAAGTCATAGTATTTATCTTTTCCTCCACTACTCCTCTATGCATCATACCCTACACAGTACAGGTCCTATTCAGTAGGAGGCATACAACTATCATTATCCTTAAAACAATCAATACAATGCACTGTAGGCTACAACATCGTAGCAGCTAGAATATGTTTAATAGAAAAATACATCAGGAGTGAAACAGTGCTAATGCTAGCTAGGGATGGATCAGCGAGTGATTGGCTGTCGTCCTTTGTGGCTTATTGGCTGCTGATCCTTCTCTTCAGCCCCTCCATCCATTTAATGTTAGGGAGGTGGACCAGTAACAGGAAGGTCGCTGGTTCAAGTCCCGGGCTGGGCGACGATAAAGTGGACCAGGGTTAGCATTACACCTTGTGTAGTGTCTTCCTACTGGAATAAGACTGGGAACCAGATCTGTCCTCCCAAAGAGGCTTTCATTACCTTCAACAACCAGATCCTAGCATGAGCCTGTTCAAACAGCACTATGGTTAACTAGTGGTGCTGGAAGGGACACGAAACGAGCTGAGAGTTCCATTGGAGGTTCCACTTAACTGCATTGACTGTCGAGGGATGAGGGGGAACGATGCAGGATAAGAGATGTGCCCGAGACATGACTGGTGCTGGCTCGGTCCTTTGGGAATGTGCAGTTTGTTTGTCCAGAAACATCGATGGTGGTTAAACATTAACACAAAATGACAGGCAATTTTTTTTTTACACCTTAGTTAGCGGGAGTCACCGACATCACTTGAACATAGAAGGACACTGGTAAAAGGGGCAGGGTTCTAGACACTGGGGGAGGGCTGAGGGGCGGCAGTCGGCGTGGCTTGTCGGGGGAGGGTGTACATGGCGCCCAGGAACTGGTCGGCGATGCGTCCTGCCTCTCGCAGGCCGCTGAGCAAAGCGCCGTGCACCGTGGCCGGGTAGTTGCGGATCGTGTGCTCGCCGGCGAAGAACAGACGTGGGACGGGCTGCGAACGAAGGGGGGGGAGGGTGACAAACATATCAACCAACACAGAAATATGAGTGTTCCCATGTCAGAACGACTTGGGTTGCTAAGGAGGATGAGACTTTGCAAATATGCTCTGGTGGTTCCGGGTATGTTTTTTAAATATAAACTTGCGCTAATATCCAGTGTTCTCATTGGCTTAGAACAAGGTGAAGGTTCTGATGATGTAATAGATTGGGCTTTACACTCTTTATTCATAAGGACAACATGCATGTATGCAAAATAATGTCGGGGTCGGGCCTTTGCCACTCCATTCACTATATACGAATCAAAAGTGGGATGCCAGTACAGAAATAAGTAGTGGAGTGTGTTATTAGGGGTTCAGCAGTGATGGTGACACCTTATCATATTTGATCTGGTTCATTATTATTATACTTATTTCTCAGGTCCGCCATTTTGAGAAAAACTCTTCTGGCAACAGATTCTTGCGTTTGAAGATGTGCATCCATAGATGTAATATACCAAAGTTGGTGCCGATTGGTCCAGTGGTTCTGGATAAGAATACTTTGAAAGTAGTCAACCTCATTGAAAATGATCAAAAATACATAAAATCGAATTCTGATATTTGGCTGGGTTTTTCTGTGACTTGGTGGTGACCTAACAATCGTCTGTGGAGCTTTCGCTGTAAAGCATTTTTGCAATCAGACACTGTGGCTGGATTAACGAGAATTTTATCTTTAAAATGGTGCCTAATAATACTTGTATGTTTGAGAAATTTGATTTATGTTGATTTGTATTTGGCGCCCTGCAATTTCATTGGCTGTTGGCAAGGGGTTCCCTGTTCCCAGACAGGTTAATCACAAAGCAGAGTACTGCACAGAAGTAGCCTATTCCTGGACCTGAAAGCACTTTGAATGGAGATTTTCCACTGACTGTACTTATTGACCCAGAACTGGGCTTAATTTGTATCTGGGAAACTGTCTCGTAATGTATCGTATGTGTTAGTAGTCCCATGTGTTACCTGTGACGCTCCAGGGATGGCGGGACCGGGGGTGATGGGCTGGGCCATGAGGTCATAGTCGTTACCGGAGGAACCGGCCGCCACGTACGAGTAGGAGCCCCGTGCCCAGGGGTCGGCACGCCAACGCGTCACCACCGTTTCCTTGGGCTGCCGTGACATCAAAGAAAAGACACAGTTTCCATACCGATATTAGATTCCAGTAAACATGGTTGGGTAACACTAGACAGTTCCAACACGAATAACTACATATGAACCATTTTTTTATGATGTATTTGACTGGTGGTTGGAAAGGACTCAACTATAGAAATGGATATTATGATTCAAGTTTACGTTACGTGGTGGGAGGACCGGTGGCGGCCATATTGAGTGTTATTCTATTTTTATGTACAAAACAAGCAAATTCACACATACCTGAGGTACAGCGCTGCTTCCGAAGATACCTTTAAGGATGGCAAGGCAGCGTCCGACAATGACGTCGTCGCTGATGTTCTCCATGATGCCGGCCGCCTCTCCGGCCATCAGCGCCAGCAGTATGGGGGCTGGGGGGGACACATGGGTCAATTTCGCAGTAACACTGTCAAAAAGGCAGTTGTGTAAAGTAACTACGTAAAAATACTTTAAAGTACCACTTAAGTCATTTTGTGGGGTATCTGTACTGTATTTTATTTAACTAGGCACGTCAGTTAAGAACAAATTCTTATTTACAATGATGGCCTAGGAACAGTGGGTTAACTGCCTTAATTCAGGGGCAGAACGACAGATCTTTACCTTGTCAGCTTGGGGATTCAATCTAGCAACCTTTCAGTTACTGTCCCAACACTCTAACCATTAGGCGACGTGCTGCCACAACTTTTACTCCCCTACATTCCTAAAGAAAATCTGTACTTTATACATTTTCCCTGACACCCAAAAGTACTTGTTACATTTCAAATGCTCATGCAGGACAGCTAAATGGTCCAATTCACAAACCTATCAATATATCGCTATGACAGACATACTAAACACAAATACTGCGTTGGTAAATTATGTCTGAGTGTTAGTGTGCCCCTGGCTGTCTGTAAATAACAAGCAGCAAGACAAGTGTACCATGTGGTTTGCTTAATATGAGGAATTTGATGGATGGCATTTACTTTTATTCAAGTATGACATTTCAGTTATTTTCTCACCACTGTACTTAAGTACATTTAAAACCAGATACTTTTAGTCTTTTAATGCGTGACTTTCACTTGAGTCATTTTCTATTAAGATATACTTGAGTAAAAGTAAAGATGACAATTGAGTAATTATTCCACCACTGAAAATGTAATATTAATTTAGAGAAGGAAATTCTGTCAAAAAGACAATGTGTGACTATATCCAAATATCAACGTCTAACTCAGTTGCTTATAAATCTATCCTCTCCTTTATCTGCCACGGGAGAAGACTTGACAATTGAAAACCACATGGTGGAAGAAGCTTATCATCAGGCTGGCTTTCACCTGATCAGTGCAATGAAGGAGATCAAAACAGACTAGTTCACTGTGCTCACCTTTAGGGCTGGGTGGTATACTGTATTTTACATGGACTGGTTTGAGTTTTTACTTTACCTTCTATAATGGTATTTCAATGTTTGGTTTGTTAAATGTGATATGCCGTGTGTAATGTCCATTTTTATAGTTGACTTTGCTACTGGAGTCATCTCTCTCTCTCTCTCCATGCCGCTTTCCATAGATTTAGCCCCGCCCCCTGACACTCAAGGAGCACATTCGTTTTTCCTTGAGCACGAGACACTTGCATTCCGTCTGCATGGTCAATGCAGCACATGCAACAATGTTGATGACAACAATCCTGTTTTCACTTTTCTTCTTAATATAATTGCACTATCAGTTTGTCTTGTCTTAATAAGTTGGGCCTAAACCTTGTTAGCCACTAATACTAGTCGCTAGGTAGCTAATAAATGTACTGAGTCAGAGCAAACATAACTAGCGATACAGCCTGATAATACCAGTGCATGTTTTTTGTGCAACAGTATCTTCTAAATCAAAGACGAATATGTGAAGCAAGAACGTTAGCTACATGAAGTTGCTCAGAGAAAACATTCAATGTAGCCAAAGATTAGAGTCCCCTAGGAAACACTTGTCAACACTTAGGTTCCTACCCTGTCACAATAACTCCCTGGCATTTTTATTTGTTGTCAAGTCAAACACTGTTTTCAAAGTGCCCACTAATTATATTCTAAATTTAGAATTTGAATAATCATTCAATTTCAAATGATTCCAAGTGTTTTGCTCTAAATCACAATGCAATTGCAACATTTGGTAAAAAAAATAAGGCCTAGATTGTTTGCCTATATCTAGCAGCACTACGTGTCAGTGTGGAAATTCTCAAATGAGTGCAGGAAATTGTGAACTTATTATTATTAAAAACAAACTATTTTTTGACCATGAAATTATATTTTGTCCATATCACCCAACCCTACTCACCTTTGTAAAGGTTCCAGAAGAGGAAGAGTTCTCCCCTGCTGGCTGTAGTGCTGCCCACATGGCCAAACAGGTTCACACTGGGGTCCCAGAACACACGGTCAAAACACAGCACCACCTGGTGACGGGAGGAACATACATCAGCATGAGTGACTCAATACACCACACAGATACCAGTCTATTCAGGACAGTTTCCCAGACACAGTTTGGAGTTGAGCAATGAGTCAATAAATTGGGCAGGGAGCCAGAGATTGAGGGAAATTCTGAGCTCTAGTCCTTTCTGATGACACTAGTGATCAGCACGAAACCAGGAGTGTCAGAAATCAGAATTTAACTGTTTTATAAGGAGACACCAAAGGGAAAATTGGAACCGGACCAAATGTGAAGTCTGAGCAACTGCATTTCAACATCGTTCTGCCCCACAGTATTAAACGCAACTGAATTATATAAATCTCTATTGTTCCAACTGCCTGTCCTATATTTGTGAGAAGTTGTTTAAGACCCATTTCACGCACAATAATCTTTTCATATGCAAACGCTGTCATTAGAAGCAGATTGCTCCATTCAAGTGATCCAGAGACGGAGCTCCCTCTGGTGGCCACGAGGGGCCACAAACAGGTCTCATTGCATAATAATGCCGCATTTTCTGCTGCAGCCGAATTAGCAGATTGAAACTGCAGTAGATGATGCACATCAGGGCTCAGGAAGAAAAGAAGAGGAGCGAGAGAGAGTGGGGGAGGACTCTTATCTGATCACTAACAGATTTCCAAAACACTCACTCACCCGCACACATTCCTCTCTCCCTGAATTGCTATAAAGCAGGATAAATAGCTGTGTTGGGGAGAGAGGTAACCTTGTACTTTTTATTTTATTTTAAATGGAAGCCATAAAGAGTTGGCTACAATTCCAATTTCATCCTTCAGAAAATGTAGAACAAATAATATGGCTGAAATCCAATGTACTAATACAAATGTATAAGGGACGTATCATGTTTATGAAGGACATCGTAAATAAGGACTGTGAAAGTGTTACACCAGCAATTCAAGGTGTATGGAGGTGTATAACCAACTCATCGCAGCTCTGGCACAAAAATGGAAGAGGCAATTGCTCAAAGTAATGAATTGGTTTTGTCTGCCTCCAATGAAAAACCATCCATGGCTTAAAATGACTAGTATAAATCCTCAAATGTATCAGTTAAGGTCGATAGGTTTGACAAATACGCTGCATAAAATCCATGACAGTTGGGAACAAGTCTAAAGGTCCCAATACCATGGCTACGGGTTTATGAACTGATTTACAAGTGACGCATCGAGCCGTTCTTTTCAATTTAAACTATTGTATAAAATTCTCGCCACAAAAGGAATTCTTAATATATGGAGCGTTGGACTGTCAGCTCTGTGCAGACTGCCATGAGGGAACAGAATCAATAGATCATCTCTTTTGGTGCTGCTTTTGGCATCAGGTCAAGGAGTGGTTGTTAAGTCATAATGTCTGTGTTCACATGGACCTATAAACAGTACTGTTAGGAGATCCGGAAAACTATAATCAATCAATGGGAAATATGATTATACTCTTAGGTAAAGTGTTTATTTTAAGAGGCACTCTGTAGAAATGGTCCAAATAGAGGTTCAAGACCCTCGTAAGACATCAGTAAAATAGAAGGATGTGTTGCAAAAGTAAAACGGTAATGTACTGGGAAAGATGGGTTTGTCTGAACTAAGACCGGAGTGATTCATTGATGAGCCGATACACTTGGAGTCCAGTCCAATTTTTTTTTTTAACTGTATATATATTTACACACACACACACACACACACACACACACACACACACACACACACACACACACACACACACACACACACACACACACACACACACACACACACACACACACACAAAAGATTGGACATCTACTCATTCCAGGGTTTTTATTCTTCTTTTTTTTTTTTTTACTATTTTCTATATATTGTAGAATAATAATAAATAATAATGAAACCCTAAACTATGAAATAACATTTGAGATTCTTCAAAGTAGCCACCCTTTGCACACACTTGGCATTTTCTCAACCAGCTTCATGAGGTAGTCACCTGGAATGCATTTCAATTAACAAGTGTGCCTTGTTAAAAGTACATTTGTGGAATTTCTTTCCTTCTTAATGCGTTTGAGCCAATCAGTTGTGTTGTGACAAGGTTGGTGTGGTATACAGAAAATAGTCCTATTTGGTAAAAGACCAATTCCATATTATGGCAAGAACAGCTCGAATAAGCAAAGAGAAACAGTCCATCCTTATGTTAAGACATGAAGGACAGTCAATCTGGGAAACTTTTAAAGTTTCTTCATGTGCAGTCGCAAAAAGCATAAAGCTCTATGATGACACTGTCTCTCATGAGGACTGCCACAGGAATGGAAGACCCAGAGTTACCTCTGCTGCAGAGGATACGTTAATTAGAGTTACCAGCCTCAGAAATTGCAGCTCAAATAAATGCTTCAGATTTCAAGTCACAGACACATCTCAACATCAACTGTTCAGAGGAGACTGTGTGAATCAGACCTTCATGGTCGAATTACTGCAAAGAAACCACTACTAAAAGGGCACAAATAAGAAGAGGCTTGCTTGGGCCACGAAATGACGAGTCCAAATGTGAGATTTTTGGTTCCAACCACCGTGTCTTTGTGAGACACAGAATAGGTGAACGGATGATCTCCACATGTGTGGTTCCCACCGTGAAGCATAGAGGAGGTGATGTGATGGTGCTTCGCTGGTGACATTGTCTGGCACACTTAACCAGCATGGTTACCACAGCATTCTATAGCGATACACCATCCCATCTGGTTTACGCTTAGTGTAAGGGCTATTTGACCAAGAAGGTGAGTGATGAAGTGTTGTATCAGATGACCTGACCTCCACAATTACTCAACCTTAACCCAATTAACATGGTTTGGGATGAGTTGGACCGCAGAGTAAAGGAAAAGCAGCCAACAGGTGCTTAGCATATGTGGGAACTCCTTCAATACTGTTGGAAAAGCATTCCAGGTGAAGCTGATTGAGAGAATGCAAAGGGTGGCTACTTTGAAAAATCTCAAATATAACATATTTTGATTTGTTTAACCCTTTTTTAGTTATTACGTTACTTCATAGTTTTGTCTTCACTATTATTCTACAAATGTAGAAAATAGTCAAAATAAAGAAAAATCCTGGAGTAGGTGTGTCGTTTGACTGGTACTGTATATCCACAGTGCCTTCAGAAAGTATTCACATCCCTTGACTTGTTCTACATTTTGTTGTGTTACAGCCTGAATACCCCATAATGTCAAAATTATATTTTGTTAAGATTATTTTTTTTAGATACACTGAACAAAAATATAAACACAACATGTAAAGTATTGGTCCCATGTTTCATGAGCTGAAATAAAACACCTTAGAAATGAGCCTTTTATGCATCTGGAAAATCTATCAAATTTTGTGCACAAATTTGTTTATATCCCTGTTAGGGATCATTTCTCCTTTGCCAAAATAATTCCTACACCTGACAGGTGTGGCTGATTAAACAGCATAGATGCACCTTGTGCTGGGGGCATTAAAATGTCCAGTTTCGTCACACGACGCCACAGAAGTCTTAAGTTGAAGGAGCATGCTGTGATGAAACATTTTATGTTTGTGCTTTTCTAATAACCAATTCGACTGTGTTCTTGCAAGTGACTGATTGATCGTGCCTTGGAGGGAATCCTCACTATCAGTATCTGCAATCTGGCAATACGCCCAGAACATTGTTTGAGAACGAAAGGGATATTTCAGTTTCAAGGTCTCAGCTTGGAGAGAGGTATTGTGAGGTATTGGTCAGTCACATGCATAAACCAAACATTAATGATGAATAAGCTAAATCATGCAAATATAACTCGTCTTATATACTGCTTACACAGACACCTAACGGGACTGCCCTGGCGGAGCTCACTTCAGACAGGCACTTTATGCATCTCCAGCATGCTGTTAATAAAGAATGATTCATTTAAGGTCGACTTTGAGTGTCCCTGTGTAGAATGTCCACGACAACGTCATTGTAAATTCTCAAAAATCAATTTAAATTACATGTTGTAATGCAACAAAACAGGGAAAAACACCAAGGTGGGGTGAATACTTATGCAAGGCACTGTATATATTTCATTTCCGTTTTTCAACAAGTCCTCCAACCAGGGGAGAGTGGTGCAGGGACATAATAATAAAAACCTTGTTCTCTGCACTATGTCCAAAACCCCCAGGCTGAATAATGCTTGATACAATGGAATAAAGATGCTCATGTAAATTGATAGGGTGACTGAATGAGTGAAATACATGTCTTAACAGCGGGAGAGATTATCAGAATTTTACTTCACTTCCTGGTAGTTTAGTATCAAGTGAGCCAAGAGGCTTTTCATCTGTTCACGTCCATTATTACAGCAGCAGGCTTCTCACTGAAGGTCAAGTTCCTTCTTCAAGGACACAGCAGCAAGACTGCAAAATGAGTTTTCCATCCATCTCAGTCCAGATGGGTAGAAACACAGAAAATAACAGACACACACCAAGACAACAGAGACACAAGATGTCACAGCACCCCAGTGAGGGATTTTCAGTACCTTGTTTTAGCAGCAAGACTCCCAAAGGACTTGTACCTCAGTACAAACACCAAACATAACAAGAGAGACGCAAAGTGTTACAACGCCAATTGGTGTCCTGTACCTTGTTGAGGTTTCCAAAGCCCATCCTCTGGATAGCTGCGGTCTTCCACTCGGGCAGGGGGGGGACAAACTGCACGGCGGGGGGCTGTTGTTTCATGACACCCAGGGGTAGGGTGCACAGCACCGCGTCACACTTGTATATGAACGTCTGGGTGGTGGAGCGCGTGTTGACTGCTATCACCTCACAGCCTGGAGATATACACATGGTTAGTCTAGTTTAACACACATAAACAAGACGCACAGAGTGACAAACAGAGACAGCTACTCACACACGTCCTGTACACTTACCGGAGGCTGTGTACCGGACCTGCCGTACTGCAGTGTTCAGTTTGATGTCCAGGCCCTCGGCCAGAGCCACAGGGACACAGGAGTAGCCGTTCCTCACTGTCAGGTGGCTGCCTGTGAACTCAAAGTCGTCGTCCTGGACAGGAGAGGGAGGACAAAACAAAATGTGGGTTATATATGGTTTACAGGGACTAGAAAACATTCAAACGGGCTCAATGTCAGTTATGTGTGGTTTATGGAGACTAGTCTGGTGGTTTGAATGGCCTAGATTCAACTGGACCTGGTGTCTAATAGCAGTTTATAGTAAGTGCATACTGATGTCATCATCTGATCTAGTGTGGATGTGCTTACTAGGAGAGAAGTGCCAGGACAAGACAGATTGGTTTAGTGGAAGGGCAAGAAGAAATCTTAAAGGTAGACTCAGCAAGATGACGTTGCAATGAGCAGCACCGTAGATAATGAGATGCGCGTGATTCCATCCTTTGCTCTCAGTCACATAGTATCTGCGCTTCACGCTGCTACAACCTGGTAGCTACTGGAGCAAAAGAGCTGACAAGTTTAGCCTCGAGCTTCAACGCTCTTAGCTGTTGCCAAAATTCACCCGATATTGTGTTCACTTTTAGTATGCAACTCATCAAATCAAATTTATTTATATAGCCCTTCGTACATCAGCTGATATCTCAAAGTGCTATACAGAAACCCAGCCTAAAACCCCAAACAGCAAGCAATGCAGGTGTAGAAGCACGGTGGCTAGGAACTCATCTCGCTAAGTCAACCTTTAATGAGTGAGAATGAGTGGGAGTGTACCTGGTCCCAGTGCTTGAGCGAGAGGGTGGAGAGGGGTGTGGCATTGGCGAATTCCAGGTTGGCAAAGTGCCAGTCGAGGATCTGTCTGTCTCGGGATGACAGGTACACGTCACTGTGGAGAGAATATCAGAGGGTTAGATAAAGAAAGGATGGATGCGAACACATCAAGCCCGCTCCCAGACCCGCCTGTAGCCCGCTCCCAGACCCGCCTGTAGCCCGCTCCCAGACCCGCCTGTAGCCCGCTCCCAGACCCGCCTGTAGCCCGCTCCCAGACCCGCCTGTAGCCCGCTCCCAGACCCGTCTGTAGCCCGCTCCCTGGTCCGTCTGTAGCCCGCTCCCTGGTCCGTCTGTACTTCTTGCCTACTCCAATGTCATTGCAAAGCCAAACATTGGCATGACAATTCCATAAAGAGCTGGCAAGAGAGCAGAAACAACCTGGCACCCAGGCTAGAGCACACCCACGCTTAAACCTCTACGGAATCTGTGTCCCTAAACCGGGACGGTTGAGCTAACATGCGCTAATGTGATCAGCATGACATTGTAAGTAACATCAAACCTTCCAGGACATAGACATGTCTTATATGGGCAGAAAGCATACATTTTTGTTAATCTAACTGCACTGTCCAATTTACAGTAGCCATTACCGTTGAAAAACACCAGGCTATTGTTTGAGGAGAGTGCACAACAACAAAACACGTATCACGGCAACTGGTTTGATACATTCACCTCTGAAGGTAAATAATGTACTTACATTCAGTAATCTTGCTCTGATTTGTCATCCTGAGGGTCCCAGAGATAAAATGTAGCATAGTTTTGTTTGATAAAATCTATTTTTATATTCAAATGTAGGAACTGGGTTGTCCAGTTTGAACCCCTGCTGTCTCTAGCTCTAGACCCACCCCGCCCGGCCATCTAGATGTGTGAAAGTTAGTGTATAAGATAATTATCCATCATGTATGACATTCCTGGCAGTGTGTAAACTTAATAGTTGTATTACCATATCATGTTTGTATGATCTCTATAGTTATGTACTTGAAAATGTGTCAATTGACCAATTCGGCCCATTTGGGCAGACTTGATACAAAATATTGTCAGGTTTTGCAATGCTTCACTGGATCAATCTGAAACTTTGCACACACTGCTAAATTGAGCCTAAACTGGAATATTATATTATGGCCTTCTGTGTTTCAAATATGATGGACCAAAAAAAAAATGAAAATGGGTCCAATCCTTAAGAGGTTTTAAGAATACGCTGGAGTTCAGGGGAAATAGGGCCACAACAGGCCTTTACACTGGAGTTCAAGGGTTAAAGGTTTACCTGGGTGGGTTGGCCTCTAGCTCCTGGAGCTTCTCCTCCAGTTTGACCTGCGACTCCACCAGCTCATCATACTCCTACATGAGACAGGGGACAGCAAGGTATAAACACTGTGGGACATACAGAGGTGTGTGTGTACTGTACGCTAAGTGATATTAAGGGAAACAGCGGGGTGTATGTTCTGCGCTGCATACACCCCCAAAGGAGGTTCTAAGTCAAGTAGGAAGGACAGCAGCTTAGTCAGTTAAACGGGCTGACTCACCCTATCCAAATTTCACCACTTACCCCTGCAGCCACCAGCTGGCTGACACGGCCTAAAAAATATGCCCAACTAAAACGAAAACTCCACAACCTTCTGCCCAAGGCTTCCCCGACCATGACCTAGCCTCTACGTGTGTATCAAACACGCTCTCAGTGTGTGTGTGGACCATTTCCAACCAGACAGACCAGCCTGAGTCACGCCTTAGAAGTGGCTTTTTCAGGAGGCAGTCGACCGAGGCAGTCGACAAGTTCAGACAGCAGCTGTGTTTAAACTTGCCTCCTGAAAGTACACGTCTGAGGTGAAGCTTTATCTGTGGCTTTAATGACACACCAGACAAGGCATTAGACCAGTCAAACACATGCTGCTGAAACGGTCTGTTTTGCTCAGAGCTAATGCCATTGTCACAACTTATATAATTTTTTCGTCTCTATCCTAACATTCTATTGAAGTCTAATTCTCACTTAGTCGTGTGTTGATGTCAATAGGAGGCTGAATGAAAGTTGGACTTAGGTATCAAGTACACTTCTTTGTCCTTGGCTTAATGGCCCAAATCCAATCTCTCCATTTGTTACATTAACATTATTTCTGTTAAAGCTCTTAGGCTGCGTTTAAAACAGGCAGTCCGACTCAGATTCTTTTTCCACTAATTGGTCTATTGGGCAAACGATCTGAATTAGGCTGCCGGTGTAAACGCAGCCATAGTGTGACAGGCAGCAGTCTATAGTCATTAGTCTCTATATTTCTCCTTGCAAATCAGTTTACTCAAATGAAGAAAATACTTGAATGGAGGAGATCCTTGCTACATAACAACCACAAAAATTACAATGGAAAGTCTTTATGAGTTGATGGAAAGTAATTCAAGAGTGAGTGGTAGAGAGCCTAGGCCTTTACTGTAGCTGCAGGCCATTCTACTAGTCGAGCTGCTATTTGGAGTTCCAGTCTACAGAAAACATACTCTGATAATCACATCAAAGTGGCTTAAAATAGGTGTGATTCAAAACGCATACGTTCATAACGCCTTTAATTGAATCAAATTGTGTCTGGAGCCTAGAAATAGATGATTGCTCCTGCTAACAACTCCAGCTGTTAGATTTATAGCTTATCCACATGGTGTGTGAGTCGAGAAAGTACCACACCACAGAGGAATGGAATTAGTTTGTTTTGGAAAAACAAATAAGTAAACAGGACAGTAATCAAAGTAATGTGTCATTAACTGCTTGCAGCCTGAAGTCATTTGTATGGAACAAGTCAATTGAGGTGATGAAGATTTCAATCGCATTTTGATCCTATCCACTTCAAAAACCACCATTATCAATCATCCCTTAATCCATTTTCATCTATCCTTCCTCTGTACCTCTACTCTGCCTCTACTGTAGGGTGGTGTGACTGAGAATGTGAGTGGTTGACTTGTGGTCTCACCTTGCAGAGTGCGGTCAGGTCGCGGTGCTTGCTCTTGACCAGGAACTCAGCGGTGATGTCTCTTGGGGGCTTGACCTCGCTGGCCTCCTTGTGCTGCTGATGCAGCTCTTTGACCCTCTCCTTGGTACCCACCATCTGAGGACATGAGGGAAAGCGAGAAAGGTAGATATACAAAAGAGGAGAGGAAATATTAAAAGGGGGGACAAAGTACATCTACAAGCAAGCTACTCTTGTTGTTATTTTGACCTGAGATAGTGGCTCTCATGGTCACCTTGTTCAACAGCTCCTTGAGATCCTCTTGGGTCTTGACTATCTTCTTCCAGTGTTCTATCTGCTCATCTTTCACATGTTTCTCCTGCAACCTATTGGATGATACCAGACAAAGAACACCTCAGCCTATTGGACGTTACCAGACAAACAAACACCGCAGCCTATTGGACGTTACCAGACAAACAAACACCGCAGCCTATTGGACGTTACCAGACAAACGAACACCTCAGCCTATTGGATGTTACCAGACAAACGAACACCGCAGACTATTGGACGTTACCAGACAAACGAACACCTCAGCCTATTGGACGTTACCAGACAAACGAACACCGCAGCCTATTGGACGTTACCAGACAAACGAACACCTCAGCCTATTGGACGTTACCAGACAGACGAACACCGCAGCCTATTGGACGTTACCAGACAAACGAACACCGCAGCCTTTGGACGTTATCAGACAGACGAACATCTCAGCCTATTGGACGTTACCAGACAAGCGAACACCTCAGCCTATTGGACGTTACCAGACAAACGAACACCTCAGCCTATTGGACGTTACCAGACAAACGAACACCTCGGCCTATTGGACGTTACCAGACAAACAAACACCTCAGCCTATTGGACGTTACCAGACAAACGAACACCTCGGCCTATTGGACGTTACCAGACAAGTGAACACCTCAGCCTATTGGACGTTACCAGACAAACGAACACCTCAGCCTATTGGACGTTACCAGACAAGTGAACACCGTAGCCTATTGGACGTTACCAGACAAACGAACACCTCAGCCTATTGGACGTTACCAGACAAACGAACACATCAGTGATAATAATGTGCCATTGAGAAAGAGGGATACTTTTTCAAATGAGAAACAAAATACAACCACTATCACAGAATTTGAACAAGTTGCTTGGCCGTTAATCTCTAGTGGGCAGATTCAGCACGTAATCCGAAGAATCTGTCGCTACGGGATGCGTAGGTTTTGGGTTTTTGACGATTATTTGGGTATATCAGGATTGGGTGAAAGTGGTGCTTAAACTTGAACTGCTTCGCACGTGTGGTGAAATTAGTGAAGAAAACTCCCAATTTCTAACACGTATGGACCCAGAACTAAATCATGCAGCTCACCAAATTGCCCAAGATTTTATTTCTGGGTTAATTGAGATGACCTGGCCAACGGGCCAAACACTTACTGAATGACCACCTCCAGGGCCTGTCCCAGAGACACAGGCTTGTTGTTAAGGAAGTTGAAGTCCAGCTGGTGGCTGAGGTAGGAGGTGGCCTCCAGCAGACGGTTAAACTCCTGCTCTACCATCTCATCCTTCTCCTTGGGCACCTGGGGGAGCAGTCATTCATACAATGACATGTTAAGAATCACCCATAGGATTACAACATTTGATACTAACAATTTGATGTCAATCATGAACATGAAGTCAGCAGGGAGGGCAATCCAATTTAGAAAGCAATCCTTATTTTCTCTGCAGAAAGAAATTAACCTAAAGGAAGTATCGTTTACCATTAAGGTATCGGATTGGAAGGGAAAAAAAATAGCTGACTACAAACATACTACAGCCAATTGAACCAGACACACTCAAGAACAGACCCAGTTCTATTACGGTCTACTACACAGTTTCTTCATTGGGAACTGACAGCAGATTTGACGTTAATTATTAACAATAGATGAACAATGTTATCATGTAGTAAAACAATACATACACTTGTGCATCGTTCGCCCTTTAGCAGTCAGCCAGGAGATGAACCAGGAGGTGAACAAGGGAGGGATTGAGGCCAGGGGTCAAAGAAATAACAAATTAGATAAACAAAACACAAACTTAACATTAAACAGATTTGAACCACACTTGAAAATGACAATTAGCGTCCCCTGCAGGAAAGGAAAACAGTTGCACGTGGTGTGAGAAGCAACCTTACACATGTCTACCACCCGTGTGAACTTTGTCATATTCATTAGGGACAAAACAGAAGAAAATGGACTGAAACAGGGAGGGACTACCTCAACATGTCTAATAAGAAAGGCTTATTTAAATTGTTTTGCCCTAATGAATACAACCCTGGCCTGAAAATAACCCCAAACATTGTACCGCTGCATGACAGAGAGGAGGGAGAAAATTATCATTCAGAAAGGACACTGCTGTTTATTTCCAGTCTAACAGTATTACATTGGGAGAGTGCGGTATCAACCTGGAGAGGGCTGAGCTATTGGGCAATGCTAGGATAAACGCTAACTGAATCCACCCTGTTAAGCAGCTAACTGAATCCACACTGCAGACAAAGTGAAGGGCCCTGCTAACACAGCACATAGTTGTGTCCTGAATAAAATCTAAACATCTTCAGCACAAATAACAAATGGAGCAAGTTAACATAGGGGAACGAGAACCAAATAGTGATGTACCCAAATAGTGATGTGTACAATAGCAGTAGGTTCCACTGGTAATAGGTTCCAATGGTAATAGGTTCCAATGGTAATAGGTTCCAATGGTAGAAAGTTGCATCTGGAGTAAGCAGACATTTAAACTGCTGAAACCGAGCACGCTTGCACGAGACACCAACAAGCCAATGTAGGCCTCATAGAACATTACACCAAAATGTATTGTCATATCTACACACAGGCATTCCACTTCAACTGCAGTTCATTGGCATCAACGGGGAGCGTGGCCTAAACCTCATAATGCAAAGTAAGTTAACTAAATAGTTAGCGATGCAACACTCACAGCTTGACCGTTTGCTTCGTACAGAGGGCACTTCTGTTTAATCTTGGCCAGCTCCATGTTGACCTGCTTACTGACCACTGCCATGGGATTCCCTCCTAGAACACACCAGATAGAACATCAGGATATAGGCCTACACAACCATAGAACCATCACATAGCCTCCATTTCAACTACAAGGCATGTCACTGTTTACTAGCCTGGCAGATCACTTGATGATATCTATTGTGTACATATTATGAACACACAACAAGCTGAATATGAACAAACTTGATATCTTAGGAATCTCATCGTCCTGATATTCATTAGTAGTTTTTGTATCGTTTTTAAGAAACTGGAGAAAAGTGGTGAACAAGTATTGTTTTTGCCTCTCCTGTCCTATCTATTCAGACTACATTTGATTAGACGACATTGAAATGGTCAACACCACCCTGAACTGGTGAGAAGCTGTCCTAACAGGAACATTGACAAATTCAAAGTAGAGGTATCATGAAGTCAATAGATTACATTTACATTACATTTAAGTCATTTAGCAGACGCTCTTATCCAGAGCGACTTACAAATTGGTGCATTCACCTTATGGCATCCAGTGGAACAGTCACTTTACAATAGTGCATCTAAATCTTAAAGGGGGGGGGGTGAGAAGGATTACTTATCCTATCCTAGGTATTCCTTAAAGAGGTGGGGTTTCAGGTGTCTCCGGAAGGTGGTGATTGACTCCGCTGTCCTGGCGTCGTGAGGGAGTTTGTTCCACCATTGGGGGACCAGAGCAGCGAACAGTTTTGACTGGGCTGAGCGGGAACTGTACTTCCTCAGTGGTAGGGAGGCGAGCAGGCCAGAGGTGGATGAACGCAGTGCCCTTGTTTGGGTGTAGGGCCTGATCAGAGCCTGCAGGTACTGAGGTGCCGTTCCCCTCACAGCTCCGTAGGCAAGCACCATGGTCTTGTAGCGGATGCGAGCTTCAACTGGAGGCCAGTGGAGAGAGCGGAGGAGCGGGGTGACTTGAGAGAACTTGGGAAGGTTGAACACCAGACGGGCTGCGGCGTTCTGGATGAGTTGTAGGGGTTTAATGGCACAGGCAGGGAGCCCAGCCAACAGCGAGTTGCAGTAATCCAGACGGGAGATGACAAGTGCCTGGATTAGGACCTGCGCCGCTTCCTGTGTGAGGCAGGGTCGTACTCTGCGGATGTTGTAGAGCATGAACCTACAGGAACGGGCCACCGTCTTGATGTTAGTTGAGAACGACAGGGTGTTGTCCAGGATCACGCCAAGGTTCTTAGCGCTCTGGGAGGAGGACACAATGGAGTTGTCAACCGTGATGGCGAGATCATGGAACGGGCAGTCCTTCCCCGGGAGGAAGAGCAGCTCCGTCTTGCCGAGGTTCAGCTTGAGGTGGTGATCCGTCATCCACACTGATATGTCTGCCAGACATGCAGAGATGCGATTCGCCACCTGGTCATCAGAAGGGGGAACGGAGAAGATTAATTGTGTGTCGTCTGCATAGCAATGATAGGAGAGACCATGTGAGGTTATGACAGAGCCAAGTGACTTGGTGTATAGCGAGAATAGGAGAGGGCCTAGAACAGAGCCCTGGGGGACACCAGTGGTGAGAGCGCGTGGTGAGGAGACAGATTCTCGCCACGCCACCTGGTAGGAGCGACCTGTCAGGTAGGACGCAATCCAAGCGTGGGCCGCGCCGGAGATGCCCAACTCGGAGAGGGTGGAGAGGAGGATCTGATGGTTCACAGTATCGAAGGCAGCCGATAGGTCTAGAAGGATGAGAGCAGAGGAGAGTTAGCTTTAGCGGTGCGGAGCGCCTCCGTGATACAAAGAAGAGCAGTCTCAGTTGAATGACTAGTCTTGAAACCTGACTGATTTGGATCAAGAAGGTCATTCTGAGAGAGATAGCGGGAGAGCTGGCCAAGGACGGCACGTTCAAGAGTTTTGGAGAGAAAAGAAAGAAGGGATACTGGTCTGTAGTTGTTGACATCGGAGGGATCGAGTGTAGGTTTTTTCAGAAGGGGTGCAACTCTCGCTCTCTTGAAGACGGAAGGGACGTAGCCAGCGGTCAGGGATGAGTTGATGAGCGAGGTGAGGTAAGGGAGAAGGTCTCCGGAAATGGTCTGGAGAAGAGAGGAGGGGATAGGGTCAAGCGGGCAGGTTGTTGGGCGGCCGGCCGTCACAAGACGCGAGATTTCATCTGGAGAGAGAGGGGAGAAAGAGGTCAGAGCACAGGGTAGGGCAGTGTGAGCAGAACCAGCGGTGTCGTTTGACTTAGCAAACGAGGATCGGATGTCGTCGACCTTCTTTTCAAAATGGTTGACGAAGTCATCTGCAGAGAGGGGGAGGGGGGGGAGGAGGATTCAGGAGGGAGGAGGATTCAGGAGGGAGGAGAAGGTGGCAAAGAGCTTCCTAGGGTTAGAGGCAGAAGCTTGGAATTTAGAGTGGTAGAAAGTGGCTTTAGCAGCAGAGACAGAAGAGGAAAATGTAGAGAGGAGGGAGAGAAAGGATGCCAGGTCCGCAGGGAGGCGAGTTTTCCTCCATTTCCGCTCGGCTGCCCGGAGCCCTGTTCTGTGAGCTCGCAATGAGTCGTCGAGCCACGGAGCGGGAGGGGAGGACCGAGCCGGCCTGGAGGATAGGGGGCATAGAGAGTCAAAGGATGCAGAAAGGGAGGAGAGGAGGGTTGAGGAGGCAGAATCAGGAGATAGGTTGGAGAAGGTTTGAGCAGAGGGAAGAGATGATAGGATGTAAGAGGAGAGAGTAGCGGGGGAGAGAGAGCGAAGGTTGGGACGGCGCGATACCATCCGAGTAGGGGCAGTGTGGGAAGTGTTGGATGAGAGCGAGAGGGAAAAGGATACAAGGTAGTGGTCGGAGACTTGGAGGGGAGTTGCAATGAGGTTAGTGGAAGAACAGCATCTAGTAAAGATGAGGTCGAGCGTATTGCCTGCCTTGTGAGTAGGGGGGAAGGTGAGAGGGTGAGGTCAAAAGAGGAGAGGAGTGGAAAGAAGGAGGCAGAGAGGAATGAGTCAAAGGTAGACGTGGGGAGGTTAAAGTCGCCCAGAACTGTGAGAGGTGAGCCGTCCTCAGGAAAGGAGCTTATCAAGGCATCAAGCTCATTGATGAACTCTCCGAGGGAACCTGGAGGGCGATAAATGATAAGGATGTTAAGCTTGAAAGGGCTGGTAACTGTGACAGCATGGAATTCAAAGGAGGCGATAGACAGATGGGTAAGGGGAGAAAGAGAGAATGACCACTTGGGAGAGATGAGGATCCCGGTGCCACCACCCCGCTGACCAGAAGCTCTCGGGGTGTGCGAGAACACGTGGGCGGACGAAGAGAGAGCAGTAGGAGTGGCAGTGTTATCTGTGGTGATCCATGTTTCCGTCAGTGCCAAGAAGTCGAGGGACTGGAGGGAGGCATAGGCTGAGATGAACTCTGCCTTGTTGGCCGCAGATCGGCAGTTCCAGAGGCTACCGGAGACCTGGAACTCCACGTGGGTCGTGCGCGCTGGGACCACCAGATTAGGGTGGCCGCGGCCATGCGGTGTGGAGCGTTTGTATGGTCTGTGCAGAGAGGAGAGAACAGGGATAGACAGACACATAGTTGACAGGCTACAGAAGAGGCTACGCTAATGCAAAGGAGATTGGAATGACAAGTGGACTACACGTCTCGAATGTTCAGAAAGTTAAGCTTACGTAGCAAGAATCTTATTGTCTAAAATGATTAAAATGATACAGTACTGCTGAAGTAGGCTAGCTGGCAGTGGCTGCGTTGTTGACTTTGTAGGCTAGCTGGCAGTGGGTGCGTTGTTGACACTACACCAATCAAGTCGTTCCGTTGAGTGTAATAGTTTCTACAGTGCTGCTATTCGGGGGCTAGCTGACTAGCTAGCAGTGTTGATTACGTTACGTTGCGTTAAAAGAACGACAATAGCTGGCTAGCTAACCTAGAAAATCGCTCTAGACTACACAATTATCTTTGATACAAAGACGGCTATGTAGCTAGCTATGTAGCTAGCTACGATACTTCAGAGTAAATTGTTCCTTGATAATAGGTGAGAGGAATGAGGCAAATTGGAAATGACTGTTTAAAGTGAGTTTCAATCATCTACATCCTCACCTGTACATGTATGTAATTGTTTGTGTCAAAAAAAAATTGCACGTCTCTGGTTCATCCTTACTAGGGTTGCAAAACTCCATTAAATTTGCCAGAATTTCTAAAAATCCCAGTTGGAGGATTTCCTGCTTATTCCCCACTGATTCTGGGGATCTTCCCATCTGGATTTCCTGCTTATTCCCCACTGATTCTGGGGACCTTCCCCACTGATTCTGGGGATCTTCCCCACTGATTCTGGGGATCTTCCCCACTGATTCTGGGGATCTTCCCCACTGATTCTGGGGATCTTCCCATCTGGATTTCCTGCTTATTCCCTCCCCACTGATTCTGGGGATCTTCCCATCTGGATTTCCTGCTTATTCCCCACTGATTCTGGGGATCTTTTCCATCTGGATTTCTGGAAAACATGGTCTTTTTGGGAGAGTTAGCAGAATTTTGTAACTGTAATCCTTACCCAGTCCTGTCACCACCATGGCCCCCAGATCAGCCACATAGTTGCCCTTCCGGAAGGTGGCCACTCTCCCCCCAACGCGGTCCTGAGGAGACAATAACCATATGACACAACTACCATAATGAAGAGGAACACCTTAACCATTAGCTGTTATACCAGGTCAAAACAGGACACAAGGCTGAAAATAATATATTACTGGTCAGTTCAGTATATTAGCTAATGGGTTGTGGTTGTGTTCAATTAGCACAAAACAGAAGAAATCCATCAGAGGCAGAGTGAAACAAACTTTCTGAGCTTGTCCAATAATAATGATTTGTTTTTCTACGGTTATTGAGCTCTGTTGACAAGCAATGTGCTGTTGACCCACCCTGGCCTCCAGTACGGTCACGTCCATGCCGAAGCTCTGCAGCTGCCGCGCGGCTGCCAGCCCAGACACACCCCCTCCGATGATGATCACCTTCCCCGTCTTCTTCGCTGCAGGGACACAGGAGAACCAGAGTGGTTGGCAATCACATCATAGTGATATGGGATGAAATCGATAGTTGCATATCGCAATATTATTTTTGACCGATATTAAATGGATGCTTTGGCTCCAAGTATCCATTTTTTTGTTGCTAGGTAGCGTTAGTTAGCCAGCCGTCTGTACCTGAGCCAAAACGGGTATTCCTCATCCCATCGCTTGTTCTCCATGTTCTTTTTAAATAGTGAGTCAACATGTTTTCAGCATTTTTATTTCCCTGACTGATCAAAACTCATTATAATACCATCTTGTCTCTCTGCAACAGACGTATAGTGAGCAATACGTTTTGAAAATTAAATCGCAATAAAATGAGTATTGAAATCGCAACACATATAGAATGCTGAGAATTGCAATACATATTGTATCAGCATCTATGTATCGTGATAAAATCGTATCGATAGGGATGGAAATTGACAAGGACCTATCACCTAAGTTATTTTGACACACATTGCTAAAAAAAATATACTTAATTTCATGAGGCATTTTTATCTTGTTACAATATCCCTGTTACACCTAGAGAGTTTTCCATAGTCTGATGCTATTCCATCTGGAACTCTCATGTTGTTTAGAGGTGTTACCAGACCTCACCTTCTTGACCTACCCTCGCTTAATCCAGTTGACTCTCCAATAGGGAAAATGTGTTTCTCCTTGCTCCCTCAGAACAACAGCTCTATACGTGCTTTATTTCAAAGGGATATTTTATCCATCCCTTACGTCACAACTTACTGGAATACATTTGTCAATAATATCTGTTGGGGAAAAGTATGTTTATTACCACACAAATACCCGCTTGTTAACAAGGTCAAAGAGGTCTCTTTCAGAATGATCCATAATATTACCCATCCAGAAACAGTTTTGCATTTATTTTGGCATTGTCTACATGTAAAAAAAAAAATATGGAAAAACATTCCTAGTTTTATAATTGTTAATATTCTTGATGACTTTTGTTCTTTATGGGAGAAGGTGCTCCTCCGTTTCCTTTACTATAATAAGGATAAAGAAAAACTATTTTACCTCAAATCTAATTGCAATAATGGACACTGCTACACCGCTTTGCTTTATCTTGGCCAGTTTGCAGTTGTAAATGAGAACTTGTTCTCAACTAGCCTAGCTGGTTAAATAAAGGTGAAATAAAATACAAATATTCATAAATGTAAATTTAAAAAATAACTATTTTGTGTTTTCTATAAATGAATTTAAGCAGTACATTAAGACCATTCTACAATCTTCTAATAAGAAAGCTGTTAAAACAATCAATGTGCGTTTCTTTTAAGGTCTTTGTATAATCTGTAATTTGTTGTACCCTGTAGCATATGTTGGTTTTTCTGTAATAAAATTAAAAATTAAAAAATATACAAAAAGTAAAAAACAAAGTCAATCTCTCTTTTGGACCTTCAGTCTTAAAAGGGGCAGAGTCCTATTTTCAGATCTTTTCAAAATGACATATGTCACAAACAAAAACAAGGTAATTAATACAAAGCTAATCTAATGAATCGACTAATGACTTGCATTGCTAAATTATTACACAGCTTTTAAATACATTGCATAATAACCAAATGTAGCCTATATATAATAGCTGAATATAGAGAGAAAACATGCCAACCTATAGGCCCTGCATGATCCCAATGCATTTAAGAACTACACTATGTCCGGGCCTGTAGAAACTTTTGGCCAACTGGACCGACCAGGCCAGTGAGGAAAAAAAGTTAACATTGGATTCTGGCATGTTTCATATGTAGCCATGAAGTGGTGACGTAAAGGCTATATATATACTGTGCTTCGATTGACAAACAGCAAGCTTGACTCGTTTTATAAAAAAAGTGTTGAACTGACTGAATGAAGTCGATCTCATACAACCTTCCCATTCATAAATCTTACAATGCAGTTATATATCCACTGTATCGCATTGGGACAACTAAAGATCTTGTTTGTATTTTCCATATAAAGTGCATCAGGACTTGCCAGACAGTGACGTTAAAGTGAGGGACTAGTCAGTATCCGACTGAATTGAATCGGTAAGAGAGCTGTTCATTTGGCTCCCTCATGTGCATACCGGTAGGCTTTTTGGCGATTATCTACAGATAAATTATGAAAACATTAGATGCAGATGGTTAATCCTCCTTACTGCAGAAACAATAGGTAGGCTAGTGGAGAAATAACCTCACACTGGTCCAAAATATTATAAAAGAAAACAGATTTAATTGTTTTAAAACCTAATGATACATATGGAATTTTCAGATATTGATGCAGGGTCGACTGATTTAAATCTAAGTGCTGACAATGGAGTAATCAACTGCTGCTTTCTGTGTAGCAAAGCTTATGTTAAACACCTTCTTCATTCTTTAATCATCCCTGTATTGCAGATAGCTGAGAAAATGAACATTTGATAGTTGCTGATTGAAAATACAATCTAGCATTAGGATGTACCAGAGGACACCAAAATAAAGCTTGTTCAGCAAAAATCTCTTAACCCCTGATGTCTTAACCCCCCCCCTGAGCGGCTACTTTCTCTTTTGTCGGGCTACTCCATGTGCTTGTGGAAAACATTGTATATGCATGCCTAAATACCTATAAGTACCACTGGTGTGTTTAATATGCACATATCTAAATGAGTGTAGGCATTGTACATAAAGTTTATGTATCACGCAGATAGTGGAAAGCTAATATACTCACTTGGTAAAGGCTTGACTCTCTTGTAGATGCCAAAGTTGATGAGGCCGTGTCTCTCCAGGTAACTGTGTATCCTGTGCACCAGCACTGTATCACTGTTGTATGGCGCTTCAAGTTGCTGTGCTGTGGCTTCGAAGGTCAGCTGGATTTTCGGGTTATCGAGCCAAAGTTGGAGCTAGAATGGAGAATTCGCCACTACTTCAGACCAAAGCCCAAAATGTACAATATTCTCCAGAATGAAGCAGGTTGTGTTAATGCAGTGCGCGTGTGCATATGGGGCGGCAGGTAGCCTAGTGGTTAGAGCGTTGGACTAGTAATCGAAAGGTTGCAAGATCAAATCCCCGAGCTGACAAGGTGAAAATCTGTCGCTCTGACCCTGAACAAGGCAGTTAACCCACTGTTCCTAGGCCATCGTTGAAAATAAGAATTTGTTCTTAACTGACTTGCCTAGTTAAATAAAAATTTAAATAAATAAAATTCTCACCGTGCGGTTACGGATATACAGGAACACTTTCTGCGTCTGCTGGGGCCCGCTGATGATGTCCGGGAAGCAGGCGGCCTCCTGGGAGGTCATCCGGTCATGTGGGAGGCGGCTCTGGAACGCAGCTCCCTCCACGCCTGAAAAACCACCAACACACACTCACTACCTGCCCTTACACATACACACACACCTTTCGCTGCCCAATGTTACATTCACGCTCGCAGACACACACTTTCGCACAGTCCGACTCACACTCACCAGAAGGCTCCTCAGGCTCGCTGTCCGGCTCCTCCTCCACAGGCGGAGCCGGCGGTGGGATCACCTGCTTTCTCTCTTTTTCTGCCTTGGCGTTGCGCTCCTCCTCCGAGTAGTATTCGTCCTCAGACAGATTGGCCAGGCTTTCGTCCATCTCGCGGTACTCCACCTGCAACAATGGGCACAATAAACGCTCCATTAAAACCATGTTCCGGCTCACCTGAGATGAGGTCAATGGTCAAGCTCCCTGTGTTCCTCTGGTGTTGTTCACCACTAATTAGATGGCCATACAAAGATTGCTGTATTCTCAATAGTCATTCATTGTGCTCCTGGTCTAGGCATGTGCTTGTAGTGACTTATTCTATTTCTCTCTAAGATAGGGGGGACAGGAGTAATAGGTTTTTTACTTTTGATCGCTTGCGACGGCTTGTCCTGCGGCCCTCGGCCGTGTCCGGGTCCACACCCCCGAGGCCGGGAGGGTGGGGCAGCGGGGGTCCGCCAGGCTCCCCGCTTGGGGAGGCCCGCTCTTTCTTCTTGATCTCCATGGAGCCTGGTGCCGAAGCAGGGGCCCCAGCCTGGGCTGTAGCCTGGGCTTCAGGGGCCCGTTCAGCTCCCCCTGCCGCCGAGGAGGAGGAAGATGCGGAAGAAGAGGTACCTGCATCCGACTTCTTACTCGACAGCATAATGGAGGAAGACAGAGGTCTCTCCTGGAAAGTGGAACCACAAAAATAGGCATGAGACAAATCCATTCGGTGCTCTAGAGTTACCGTTGGTGATGTGATGCTCTAGGATGGCCAGTGTTTTAATTTTTTTACCATGTTGATCCATTGTGGTGTGATCAAAAATAATAAACGGCTATGAAGTTGCATATTAGCTGCATTTCGCAAATGACTAGCTGTTCAAATGTTTTAATTAGATAATTTTGTAGTTTACCAGCTCAGCTAACATTTCTCAGTCTAACTGAAGGTTACATTTTTATTCCAGTTTTTATAACTTTATTTGTCTGATTAAATGCATTCACATTCTCACTTTCTACATGGATAATATCCATATCATGATGAAAAAAATATGAAAAAGTGTTCTGAACAACTCCATAACAGCTAGCTAAATACATTTATATAATTTGTATTGTTGGAGCTTTAAATGCACCTGCTAGTCACGGGAATTGTAACGTTAGCGTGCCTAAGTACTGCACTACTAGCTAGATGCGTTGACAGATATGCATGATGACAAATGTAAGAGGACGCCACAATAACCTTGTCTTGTTTTACCCATTTCTCCGGGCACCTGGTAATATCCATTCAAACACTAAGAAATAAAGACAGAATCAGAAATATGGTCATGAACAACAGAAATTGAGAAAAAGTTAGCTAAATCCACGCAGCCAGCCAATCAGTCCTGGGCCCGGTTCCCCAAAGGCATCTTAAGGCTAAGTTCATCCTTAGAAGGTTCTATCTAGCTAACGATGAACTTAGCCTTAAGTTAAGATCTCCAGTTGTATTAGCTAACTAGGTGTTAGCAATTTAGCTAGCTAGCCATGTATCTATCTAGCTATTTTTAGGTAGCTAACTACTTCAGGTATTGTAATTGTATTTTAAACATGCAGAGAAAAACAACCGTTGGTATTAGTAGTTAGGCCAGCTAGCTATCTAACATGACTTGGTTCAACCATTCGCCTTTTTCGTAACTAAAAAAACATGTCGACGTACAGCAGCCAGTCAGTCGAGCTAGCAAGCCATTTGTATGGCTACGGTTAGCAAGCTAACCATCTTATAAAACCCAGTCTGACATTATTACTACCTAGCTAGCTTCTCTGACTTAACAAGGTCGATATTCCGGGTGTTGTATGTTGTACTACCCTCATCGGATTCACAAACGAATCGATGTATGTAGATAACTAACTAGTTAGCTAACGTTAGCAGGCTAACAATGAGTCTCAGCAGATGAACTGGGTCTGTATGAGCTAGTTAGCAACTAGCTAACGTTACCCGTGTCCGTGAAAACATTGCACTCCAATGACATGTTAGTAACGCTAGCTACGCTATAAAATAATATCGCATTTCACTATTCATGCGATACTGGGCCGTGAGATGAAAAGTAAAACAGAACTTGCTATATGCATAATATGATCATTTTACCTCTAGATCTTCGCAATTTGTCAACACAAAGACAACTCGTCCTCTCCCGTTGAATGATATGACCCGCCCCTCACTATCATCACATTGGTTAAGGAGGAGAACGTCTAAAAGCTCGTGAACGCAATGATTGGTTTTGAACATTGTCAATTACCAAGGAAGAGACGATTTTTTCAACGCCGAAAACTAACATGAATTGCATATTCTGTAGGCTACTAGTGCATTTGTTTTCAGAGTTAATTAAAATAATGAATTAATTGAAGTCCATGTAAATTCCATAGAGAAAGAAACTCACACTATGTGCACATAGGGTAGGTCACCAACAGAAAAATGGAGCAAATACATCCCTTTTAGTATCACTTGATCTATGCTGCTCAAGCAAAAGCATTCCATGAAACCATTACTCAAGCTAGAGTAACCGAGAGCATCCTGTCCGGCTTGTATCACCGCCTGGTACGGCAACTGCACCGCCCTCAATCGCAAGGCTCTCCAGAAGGTGGGGCGGTCTGCGCACCAACGTATCACCGGGGGTAAACTACCTGCCCTCCATAACACCTACAGCACCCGATGTCACAGCAAGACCAAAAAGATCATCAAGGACAGCAACCACCCGAGCCACTGCCTGTTCACACCACTACCATCCAGAAGGTGAGGTCAGTACAGGTGCATCAAAGCTTGGACCGAGAGACTGAAAAACAGCTTCTATCTCAAGGCCATCAGACTGCTTAAACAGCAATCACCAACTCAGAGAGGCTGCTGCCTACATTGAGACCCAATCACTGGGCACTTTAATAAATGCCACTTTAAATAATGCCACTTTAATAATGTTTACATATCTTACATTACCCATATCACATGTATATACTGTATTCTATACCATCTATTGCACCTCAGCCATCGCTCATCCATATGAATATGTACATATTCTCATTCACCCCTTTCGATTTGTGTGTATTAGACAGTTGTGGAATTGTTAGATATTACTGCACTGTCGGAACTAAAAGCACAAGCATTTCGCTACACTCGCATTAACTTCTGCTAACCATGTGTATGTGACCAATAACATTTGATTTGAAATGACGTCACTGAGGAACACCATTGAGGCAGGAAGAGAAAGGAAAAGGGAAGGAACCGTCAGTCAGGTAAAGGTGTTAGCGGTAGGCAGCGCCCTGTTTATTTCCTATTGACTTTACGCTACATATTTTGGATATTCCTCAAACGAATCTGGAAATAAAGATAAAGACTTCCTTCTTCGTTAAAACGGGTAAGTAAGCTATTTTGCAGTTATTTACTTTCCAACTTATCAGAGTGAAGAATTGGGTGGTTCATTGTCTCTTGAACAAACGTAGGCGATAGGCACGCGGAAATATTACAAATATTCTTAAATTCTGCCAGTGGAGAATGCCTTGCTGGCCAAATGCTAGTCACTAATGTGATACCACACTCGGAATACTAACCTGTATTTAATTTAACAAAATAAGAAATGCGCTCATTTTACCTCAATCGTCCCTTTTGAAAAGACAACTAGTATTCATAAGTGCAATCATTCAGTTGTCCATACACCATTTCTCCACACTATAAGTAAAACAAATACAGTTGACATAAACATAACAATGCTCATTATTTCTATCAGCTGTTTGAGGCAAATCATCATACTTGAAATTATATAAAAGCCAATATCAAAGAAGCTGTACTGGTATTTAAAGGTAGCTTCAGCGATATGACGTGATGGAGGAAGTAAACAGCATAGTGGTTCATGCCCCATTCAAAACAACTGGGAACTCTTACATTTCCAACTTCAGTGTGTTCAGGACAAATTGGAATGAGAAGGGGGGTGAGAAACTAGCTCCAAATGGGAAAAATATTTTTTTTATGGTCATCCAACTCGGAATTCCATATCGAGAACTTGGGCCTCTTTCTAAAGCTCTAACTTAACAACTTGAAGATCACTGACGTCATGATTTGACCTCATCCCCCCCCCCCCCCCCAGTTGTCTTGTAAGCACCATCAATTTCTAAAGGCTTCCCATCGGTGGCGGCCACTGATTGGCTGAATACACTGGGTGAGAGGTGGTTGGAGTTGTCATTAAAGCCGCATGATTGAATTATGATGCACATTTTTTTAACTACCTGTAGTTTCTTTGAAAATTTATAAAGTTCTGTGTATTTAAACAACCAGTATAAATACACCTGTTTCACTTTTGCAGGTCAAAAACCGAATCACCACTGCTGCACATGCTGCCACTGTTTTGAACAGATTAGATTATACCAAAGATGGTACAGTGGGAAGATGGGCATAAACTGCTTCTCCAGTAGAACGTTGGTTAGCTAAACTCATTAGCAGAAACATTGTCAATGGGTCTTAACGGTCGCCAAACCTGCGCATGTGCAGGCTGTCAAATCAGTCAGTTTGTCACTTTCACGACGTTAAAGTAATAACATGTTCAACTACTTAAGACATTGGCTCGAATCTAGGTTGTGCCTTTATTAGATTTTAGAGAACATTTAAATAAAGACGAATTGTTCACTTCTCTCATTGACTTCTCAAACCCTGGTCTGTTTTGCAAGCATTCCCGGAAGTTCGAGATGTTCCGGCCTCTGGGTTTAGAAACTCGAATGAGCAGCCAGCTCACAAACGAACGAGTGCACCAGGGCAAATGCAACAAGCAGCATATAGATGCAATAAGTAAAAACACATGATCTAACTGGGGATAGTTAGCTAACATAATGTCACAAAGCATGTTGCACTAGCCAGTTAACTTTCATTCTGAAAGAATACACCCGGTTTGATACACCTGGTTTTATGCTGTTTAGTGTACACATGTCGCCCTGTCAGTAGAACCTGATGATGAAAAACATGGGAGGACGAGACAAATGGCCATGTTGTTTTTGTTCCCCCAGATCTCTGATGAGAAGGTTCTAGCTAGTAGTGTATCCCTCTGTCCTGTGACTCTTTTTGGGTGTAGTTGTCCAGTTTATCAGGTCCCAGGCTCTTATTATTTATTTATTTACAAGCTTATTACAATTTGCTTTATACACCATCTGTACCTGATATAGCGGATCTAGTCTCACGTGAGGAAGTAAGCCGTCTGGTGCGAGAGACTCATTGGGAGGAGGAGACTAAAGCAGACCATGAAGATCTGACTGAACATTTGAGATCCCAGGATGGTCCATTTTACTTTGTGCTGTTATAATTTAGGCTATGAAATTCTGCGATTTCATTGGTGCAGTTCCCCTTCATAGCAAATAGCTGGCAAAGCAATCCAAGCAATGTTCTCATGGCCTATGCGCCCTCTGAGGAGGCGCTGCCTGGCTGTCACTGAGGAGCAGAGTGATAACTGAACATCTTGTTTTGAACCATATTTTTTTAAACAAGAAAATGTACACATTTACCTGGCTTTTTTTGATGTCATGGCTTTAGAAGTTTCTGATAGGCTAATTGACATCATTTGAGTCAATTGGATGTGTACCTGTGGATGTATTTCAAGGCCTACCTTCAAAATCAATGCCTCTTTGCTTGACATCATGGGAAAATCTAAATAAATCAGCCAAGACTTAAGGACAACAAAGTCAAGGTATTGGAGTGGCCATCACAAAGCCCTGACCTCAACCCTATAGAATGTGTGTGCAGAACTGAAAAAGTGTGTGTGAGCAAGGAGGCCTACAAACCTGAGTTACACCAGCTCTGTCAGGAGGAATGGGCCAAAATTCCAACTTATTGTGGGAAGCTTGTGGAAGGCTACCTGAAATGTTTGACCCAAGTTAAACAATTTCACAGCAATGCTACCAAATACTAATTGAGTGTATGTAAACTTCTGCCCTACTGGGAATGTGTTGAAGGAAATAATAAGTAAATAATTTTCTCTACTATTATTCTGACATTTCACATTCTTGAAATAAAGTGGTGATCCTAACTGACCTTAGACAGTAAATTTTTACTAGGATTAAATGTCAGGAATTGTGAAACTGAGTTTAAAATGTATTTGGTTAAGTTGTATGTAAACTTTCGACTTCAATGGTGTGTATGGAACTTTTTTTACCAATCACAAGTGGGGCACCATTAAACATTGGGCGGGCTGCCGCTGGATCCCAATCCGAAACAGTAATGAACAGGGTTTTTTTGGTCGTTTTTGGGGGGGCTGTTTGTGCACACACCACTTTTTCTCGAGGCAAGCCGAAGTTCGTAGCTGAAGTCTACTCCCCTTCATTTGACAACAGTAGGGATGCTTCAATTAAGTGTTTGTCATTCAACGAGGATGACTCGTTTCATGCAAATCTTCACTTGAGAAATACTGCACCAAGCATCTTAGTTAGATTTAAAATTATGCAACTAAGTTCTCTGCAAAAACTTGATTCTTAGATTAATTCAGACTTTTGATGAAGTGGCTACGACATCTCAAGATGGACGCAGTACTATTGCAACTTTTTTTCTTGTTTTTCAAGCAAAGATATTTTAAGGGAGTATGTGAGCTCACTCATTGGGTTCGCCTAGCGGCGTTTGGCTAGGTGCCAGCTGAACATTTACAGCGTTGAAGCACAAGGCTCAACTTCTCCAACGTTTTGGTTCCCTGGCTACCAGCGGGAGGTGAACCCATGCACCTGCGAAGATACTGTGTGAGAGCGAAGTCTTGCATCTCGCTCATCTCAATGGGAGCGTTCGAGCTGAGCACTTTTGTCAAGACATTACCCAACGTTGGTCACCACCTTTTGTTTTGCATTATGGGTATAAAAAGGATCCCACTTGGAACTGCATGACCTCAACAACCATGTGATCAAAGGTCATGAACTTTCGACTGCAGTCGGCTAGTTTTCTGCAGTTGCTCCTCACCAACTGCAACTTGAAGTCGTAGCCAAAGCATTGTGGGAGACGAACTTCTGGGTTTTTTGGAAGCAAAAAGCAGAGATGGCGCCATACTGGATGGCCACCGTTTTGCAAGCGCCATGGATTGCCACAGTTTTGCAAGCGCCAACCCAACTTTACTATTTTTGTGATTCTTTTGTAGTTTTATTTTTACTTTATTTTCACAATGTATCCGCTTCCATTTCTTACAACCTTTTGAACATCAAGTCAGCAGTTACTTGCCTTAATTCCATCTTTAACCTCGACCCATCTGCCCTGGGCTCCTTGTGTAATTCCGACCCAATTTTCGGGCTACTCAAGAGGAAATGCAGGCATTAGAGGCAAGGGATGGGGGAGATCCTGGTGAGATTAAGGCGAAGGCAATACCGGGCAACCTCTTCCCTCCAGTCTACTGGCCAATCCATTGCTATTAAGATCACTGATTTGCTACCAACGGCACCCTCGACTGCAATATCCCCCCCCCCATGGCTAACCTTAATGAGCAAGTACCCCAAACACCAGTCTTGGGGTCAATATCAAGTGTATTTGACTGCTTGACATTGTGTTTACCCAGTAACTTATGTGAACTGACATGTATTGTCTAACATGTCTAACGTGACCACACCGCCCATGTCACAAAAATACATTTACACATGTTATTTAATCTTTGCACCCACACTGCTCGCACGCGTCAAAGGGCGTCTGCGTATCCAGGTGCTAAAATAAAACTTGGTTCTATTTGTGATGCTTGACGCGCTGCAAGTCCCGCCTCTCCAATCTTCTCATTGGTTTTGAGGAGCATATACCCACTTGGGTGATTGAAAGATGAACTGAGGTCCACTCTCCAGTCCAGTTGGTAGTGGTAATGCACCTTTTTAAAGTTTGTTGTCAACCGCCATATAAAGTCTGAAGAAGAAGTCTGAAGGAGACCGCAATGGGAGATTGCAAATCTGAAAATATTGCGGAAGCAGACAATGAAGTGGATTCTGAATCCAATAGTGGAAGAATCAAGGAGAATTGGAGTATTGTCAAAAAGAATGGAAAACTGAGAAAAAAATATTGTACAGTGAAAGTGACCCTTCATATCTAGTAGGATTATGGTTTGTTAATGAGGAGTAGCTGAGCAAAGTACCAATTTTGAAGAATCCATTTGAGTTATCCAGACATGAGGCAGAGAGTGCTGGGTAAAGCGAAGGCTGTGATGATTATAAGAGGCTTGCTGGTTTCGATTTTTTTTTTTTTTTTGTACTTCTGCGGATCAGAAGGAATGTGCGTTGCATCTCACACTATTTTGATACGTTTGAAGTGTGTGTGTGAGTGAGTCTTTGGAACAGGGCACCCTTCAAGGGGGCTATATCTGGCGTCTCGTGGGAAGTCAATTTTAAAGAGATTAAAAATATTCCTGGAGTGCTTGATGCACGTCAGTTGAATCGTATGGTGAAAAAGGGAAGTCTCTGTTCTTTTTGAGTCTCCCTACTTGCAGTTGGTATATAAACTACAGAGTCAGAGCATTTGTCCCAAGACCAATGCAGTGTGATCATAGTAAAGCTTTTGGTCATGTTTCAAGTGTTTGCAGAAGGGAGAAGCCGAGATGTCCAAGTTGTGGATTAGATTATGTGTTGAAAATGCATATTGCAATTGTGGTGGGAACCATGAAGCTACATCTTTCGATTGCCTGACAAGGATAAAAGAGAATGAGGTGGCCAAAGTCAGGGCTGTCCAGAACATTTCAAAAGCAGCAGCTGTTAAAAGGGTTGAGATTTTGAATGGTGCTCCTGAAGAGTCCATGGTGGTGGATAGGCCTTCGCTGCAGGGGTTGCCTTTCACCAGCAGGACCCTGGCATTTTAAAGGTTAAGAAGGTGGCCTTCATAGCTATGGGGTTAAAGGGCACTGCCAAGGTGGAGAAAAGGTCCAGGAGGATAGAAATTGTGGCTGCGGCGGAGTGGTTCCTGGGCCTCAAAGATATCTCTGCGGAGGAGTTACATGGAATATTGTCACAAGCATACCACCCTCAGGCCCTAGAGTCTGAGAAGGGAGATATGGACATTTGAAAGAAGGAAGAAGTGAGAGTTGTGTTTTGTTGTCAAAGTACTATTTCTTATTTGAGTGGACTACGTTAGTTTCCCTATCACATACGGATTTTCTTTTCACCTTGTTTTGGGTTTTCAACCCGTCCAGTTGGTGGCAGCAGTACACAGTTTATTTGGGTTGAAACCAACTCAGTTTACTCTTTTATCTGTCTATTTAATTGTCGGAGTAAAGGACTTGCATTTCAAGTATAACAACCCAATGTTCATATCCCAGGACAAATTAGCTAGCAACAGCAAGCTTGCTGGCTAAATTGGCAAAAATGTTTAATGATTTTCGACCGGCCCCCAAATGAATATAATTGGTTCAGAGTTAATTTGGATCATTCAATGTGAGTGTCCTGATCGCGTCTGGAGTGGGTGGACAAAATCAACGTGCGATGGCGCACGCACATGAGCGGTGTGGTCAACATGTAATCCTTTTCTGTACAGTGAGTGTGTTGTCCTTCATGTGATTGAATCAAATTTTGCAAACTGACAACATGAAGGTTGAGAATTAAAGAAATACACTGGAGGTTGTAGTGAAGCTGACATGAAATCAATTAACATACAGTAAGAATCTTTGTACTCCGTTTAATCACAATCTGTTACAATTCCGTGTTGCACAATTAATAATGTACAAGGGCATGACGTAATGGCAACAACAGAGCATAAGCTGAAAAAACACCTATGTTCTCATTCTAGTAGCCTATGCACTCACTAACTGGTTATATTTTGGGAAGACCATCACAAAAATACAAAACAATTCTTGTGAATGTTAGAGCTCGGGCTGGTATCTAATTTCCTTACCAGAATATACATTTATTGGACCATGTTGATCATTTTTCGGCTTCGTGTTGAAGTGGAATTCTGATTGTATCCACTTCATCGGCAATAACAAAGGCAACTACAATGTCTGCCATAGTGGCGTTTCCTAGAAACGGCAGAAGGTAACCGACTTGCTGACGGTGAATATGTGCCTCCCCTGACTTTACTCCTCGACATCCGTCTACAGTCGACTACTTTAAGTTTACCACTCAAATGCGCCCATCCTCTGCTGTGCTGCTCCTGGCAATGTCATTTTGCTGAGTCTACCTTTTTAACTTTACAGTTGTTTTACTTATTTTTTTGCCAAAGGTTAGGTTTGGATTATAATGGTGCTGGGACAGTTTGATTTAAAAAAGCTTTAAGTAAGGTTAAATATCTGTCACATGATTGCATGAAACACAGGGCCCTAATCATATCAGTGCAACTGCATAGTATTATTTTAGTTTTTCCTTCGGAATTCCTGCATGGAGAAACTCTGAGGCCTACATATGTTTCAAGTCAATTAAAATTGAAGGTAGTCAATTCAGGAAGTAAACTTCAAAAACAATTCAAAATGTGATCTGCATCTATTTTCAATTACTTCTCAATAAACTGAGTAGAAGCTATAGTATTTATTTCAAATGTTTTTGAATATTACACTTAAATCACTTCCTGAATTTATTGCCTTCAATTTGAATTGACCCCAGCCCTGATCTGCTGGGCCACAGCTCCCTGAATTTAAAAAAAGTCCCTCCCTATTGTTTCTTACTAACAGAATCATGATGAAAGAAGAGCTAGAAACGACCAACCGGCCAGACAACACAGCCTTCACACAGCAGAGACTCCCTGCCTGGCAGCCCATGCTGTCGGCTGGTATCGTAATCCCTGGGTTTGTGCTCATTGGCCTGGCATTCATTGGCATAGGTGTTGCCCTCTTCATCACCTCACAGAACATCACAGTGTTGGAGGTAAGAGTATGACTGACAAGGGCATCACGGGTCAACAGTGACTCCTAGTTTCAGTATTTATGATACCCATTTATTGTCCATTTGCATAAAATGTCATATTGTCCAGTTGTATGTTCTCAATTTAGTTATGAACTTCATCAGAGTAGCTCAATTTTTACTAGTTCAAATTAGACATGGCCTGTAACTCTTTAGGTACTTGTGTGCATCTTCTTCTTGAATGTTACTCTTGCGATCTGTTCAAGCTTGTTTACTAGCTCATTCGGTCACACAGGATGAAGATGATGGTTTCTGGCACACAACATAATGGAGGTGTGAGTTGTGGTTTTATGTTGATAGGTGCTGATCAATATTTAATGCAATGCTTCATGTTAATGCAGAAAGATTACACTGGAATGGAGACCACCTCAGACTGCTACAAGTGCTCCAACCCCAGTGACAAGAACTGTACGTGCAAACTGGAGTTCTCCCTCTCCAATCTGTTTGAGGTAACGTGACATTCGTACCCCTTCGCTTATTTAAGTTATCACAGTAATGTGAGGTCTGCTCATTACATGTAGCAAAGAGCTGGTTCTAACTCACTTTTTGTTCTTCAGGGTCCTGTGTTTTTCTACTATGGTCTGTCCAACTACTTTCAGAGCCAACGCTCATATGGGGCTTCAAAAGATGAATACCAGCTCTCAGGGGATCTGGACTACTTTAAGGTGGGAAGAGATGTGAATGTGTGACATGATCTATGAACAGCCTCAAATGTTGTGACTGATGACCTATCACCAACTGTTTTCCCCTCTTTGTTGCAGACACCTATTTCTGCATGCTCTCCCTATCAGTATGATGCCAACCAAAATCCAATTGTGCCCTGTGGATCATTAGCAAACAGCATGTTCAATGGTACAATCCCATCATTCATTAATCAGAACTCTAGTAGACTGTTTTATTACCACGCTGCACTTGGAGTAAATATTCTCTTCAACGTTGTCCAGTAATTAAATCTCTGCATTGTTTTTTTAAAGACACCTTTAAGCTCTATCAGATCGTGAACGGTACCAAGAAGCTTGTTCCCTTTGATGGAAAAGGAATAGCATGGTGGACTGACTACAACATCAAATACAGGAACCCTTCTGTTACGCCTCTAAAGAACGCATTCAATGGTAATGAGCTCCATCCAGAGACCATGACATTAATGTATACAGTGACATCCTAACTTGAGATGCCTAATCAATAATGCCCTGCATCCACATGTCTTAACACACTGACCTAGGAGTTTTTAAACTTTGTTTCCTTTGAACATGCTATACAAATAAAGGCATTTATAATTCATTTTATGAAGAATGCCTTGGTCCCCCTTTCTTTTTGATTACCAATTTACCCCTTTAACCAAAGAGCACCTTCTATCTACCAAAATCTGACTTGTGTACCTCCGCACCTTCTGTCTACCAAAAACCAGCTACTGTGTACCTTAGCAGCTTCTGTTTACAAAAACCAGCTACTGTGTACCTTAGCAGCTTCTGTTTACAAAAACCAGCTACTGTGTACCTTAGCAGCTTCTGTTTACAAAAACCAGCTACTGTGTACCTTAGCAGCTTCTGTTTACAAAAACCAGCTACTGTGTACCTTAGCAGCTTCTGTTTACAAAAACCAGCTACTGTGTACCTTAGCAGCTTCTGTTTACAAAAACCAGCTACTGTGTACCTTAGCAGCTTCTGTTTACAAAAACCAGCTACTGTGTACCTTAGCAGCTTCTGTTTACAAAAACCAGCTACTGTGTACCTTAGCAGCTTCTGTTTACAAAAACCAGCTACTGTGTACCTTAGCAACGCTTCCCTTCCTGCATTTTTTTCTACACTGACCTAGAAGTTGGACGTTACATCGACTTTCATTTGCTTTCCTCACGTAGGTACTGTGAAGCCGTCCTTTTGGTCCAAGCCGGCTTATGAGCTGGACACCTCTGACCCATCCAACAACGGCTTCGTGAACCAGGACTTCCTGGTGTGGATGAGAAGGGCTGCCCTGCCAGACTTCAGGAAGCTGTATCGACGAATCACAGAGGGTGACTACGCCAGGGGCCTACCTGCAGGGAACTACTCCCTTGAAATCGCCTACAGTATCTTTCACTACAATATGGAAATGTGTATAAGTCAGTGGGCATGTGTGAAAGGGTGCAGGCTTAAGTCCTTATGAAGCGTTTGTTTTGCCTGAAGACAGAAGAACTGAGCAGTTCTGTAATTACATATGGAATGACCGATGATTCAAGCATTACAATGTCATATTACGTAATTCAATGACCACTCCTGTAAATTGATGAGCGCTTATTTAATTCTAATCCAATTGGCATTTCCACTCACTCATTCACCAGAGTGAGTGGAAATGAGAACATAAACTGCATGTTGATGCTATTACTCCAGCTAAATGCAAGCAACTGTAATAATACTTTTTTTTACTCCGCTCTGGGTGAGTTGTATTTCACTCCCATGGGGCTAGTGTCTCGTGTTACAACAGTTTGTTGCTCAATGGTTTACACCTGCATTTCAGCTCAACTGGTCTTACCAGTTGGGTGGGACTCTGCTTTTCAAACAGAGGAGAATGGCAGACATGACGTGGTAGTTTTTCAGCCTTGGAGAAAGCATATGCTAGGGAAAGAGTAATGCTTTCTATATAAATATTACCAACCGTGTCTAATTTGTATGGTCACTCTCACATGGCACTCTATGTCCTGTTCGACCTTAACACACTCTTCCTCCAGACTATCCCGTGTTGAGCTTCGGTGGGAGGAAGAAGGTGGTCTTCAGCAACGTGTCCTGGATGGGCGGAAAGAACCAGTTCCTGGGCATCGCTTACCTGGTGGTTGGATCTTTGTGTGTTGTCATGTCGATGGTTATGCTCATTGTGTATGCTAAGTTCAAGTTCCCTGAGGATGATTAATGTTCCGGCTCCATTTGACCTTTTAGAGGTTAGTCATTATCTGGGTAAATTTAATAACTTTAAATTACTTGATTATACTGCCATGTCTGTCCAATATTGAATCTCGTTGAGAGAATTAGGATTTACTGGGAGAGTTGATAGAGGGCTCTTTGCATAGTTCATTAAGGGTTTTAGTTAAGAGGTGAGTGAGGTCAAGTTGGACATTTTAAAGTTTTAAAAGCTATGTAATTTGTTACTCTGGGAAAGCTGCATCTGAATCTTATTGTATAGTTTAAGACCTTAGGATGAAAAAGCCATTCATAAAAACCTATTTTTGTTGCGTTACGTCACATTGGTAACTGCAGCTTTTATCATGGGTCAGAAAAGACCAATCTGTTCATACTGTTTGTTATAGATATCTGAAAAGTAGAGGATCATATACAAACATGGAGTGATTGTTATTTTTAGACAGGACATGTAAGCCATAGAATTGTATTGCCATTTGTTATTGGATAGCATTTCTGAATTGATGTATCTGAAATGTTTTGCTGTAACCTTTTCTAATGGGAATATATCTCAGGGTTGTAATATACTGCACATAACTGAACATCCTCTTTTAAAAATATTTTTATTGCAGTATGTTTCTTGTAATGGAATTTAGAAAATTCCTTGGTGAATTTTAATTTGTTTTCTCTGAAATAATAAATGTACAACTTGAGGAATGAACTGATAGCTCTCTGCCATCCCTTTTGTTGAGTTGATATGGAATTAAGGTTGCATCATCAATGATTGTCAAGGAAGGCTCTGACAGTTCCATGGTATTGTCACAATTACAGCTCTGAGTGGAATGTTGCCAAAGATTCTATGCACAGATTCTGACACATTATACATGTCTAATGCCTGTCTCAGCTTCACTGTGTGTGGTTTAATCTGGTGAAGATGGTCTTTTCTATATGGCCCTTTTCCAGTCCCCCACCCCCCAAACATTCAATTTTCCCCAGCCTGCCGGCATGGGCAACGGTTGGGATAGATATAACTCCAGAGGAACTTGCTGCATTTTTCCGGCCCAGTACCAGTGGGATTAGCCAAGTTTTCAGTGCAATAGAACCTGCGCTCCCGTACCTGCTGGTGATCTTCTTGCCATTTTTTGCCTTTAATATTCTTCACAAAATATACAAAAGGAAGCTGATCAAGACATTACTGGTAAGTAACATTATCATCCACGTTCACATCAGGGCAACATTTTAGATTTTTTTGAGAAGCATCACTAGATATGGAAGTCTGCTTCTTCTATATTGGTGCTTGTCCAGGTTAAGTCTCAAAAAAGCTGTCGTTCTGCCCCTGAACAGGCAGTTAACCCACTGTTCCCAGGCTGTCATTGAAAATAAGAATGTGTTCTTAACTGACTTGCCTGGTTAAATAAAGGTAAAAAAAAAAAAAAAAATCTGCCCCAAAACATCGAGGAATACTAAGGATTTAACTTATCAAAATGGTGGTTAAAAAAAAAAGTAAAAAGAATCCAGGAGGGGGGGGGGTCATCTCTGAATGTGTTTTTCCTGCAGAAGTCGGATATGCTTAACACATCTGCCATGCTGTCAGAGCATCTCCAACAGCTGAAGGGCGTGGAGGTGAGGCTGCTAGCCCTGGAGAAGAAGCTTCGGGTGGTGGAACGTAGGAGTTGGGGGAAAGCACCTCGAAATAACAGGGGCCGAGAACTAACCCGCTGTGACGCTGTGGAGTCTTCCTCGTGTTGCTGCTCATCAGGAGAGAGTGAAGACGAGGGCAACCAATCAGGAGCTTTGACAACCAGAACCGTGGAGCGCTGACAACGAGACAGGACTTGGAGCCTGTTCTGTTCTTGAACCTAAAATATAACTAAGTTCTGAACAAAATGTTGCCTTCTTGTGTGTTGATACACCTCTGTACTGTGTTTGTTTTTAGAAAACTATTAGTGTTAGAATAATTAGAAAATGGTATAATTCATTATTTAAGATGCATTGTGCTTGTTACACTTGATTTGATGAGCACACCAGGGTGCTATTTTCACAAATGATTAATTTCCAAAGTTGGTATAGTTGTCACTTGGCTGTCATGATGCAATCACGGCACAGATGATGTAATAATGGGGCTGCTGAGCTATTCTGAGGTTGCACTGGCTCAGGTCCTCATTCGTTACTCAGATACGATTGGATTCACATCTCTGGCCTCCAGAGATAAGAACCCAGAGCTGTTTTTTTGAACTACATTATCTGAAGATGGTCTGTGTTGGTATTGGCGTGGGGCACTGCAAACACCCAACCTGGTCAAGGGTTGGGATGGAGATCACACCCGATGAACTGAGAAAGGTAGTGGAGAGCAAGGAGTATGACACCTCCTTCTTGGACATGGCCCTGCACAATGTTGGCTGCATGATCCTGGCTCTCTGCATGGCCTTTCTGGTCGTCTCCATGATTTACCTGTGGATCAGCAGGAAGAAGAGCCCTGGACAGGTTGGTGAATAGTTACTCTTCGTCAATTTGTGAATCCAGTTACATCATTTTTGGTGGTAATAAAGTCTCTGCCCTAGTTTTACATATGGTCTACATTGAAAATATGCACCTCTGTGTACTTAGCTACATAGCTAGCTTACGTTGCTTAGATAGCTTACAAAGAGGCCTGCTGGGACAGGTTGGTGAAAAGTCCTGAAATCATACTGCTCTCTATGTATTTCTATGTTACTGTTTTTTGAAGGACACATTTTTGTTTTTTGAATGTATGTCTGCCAACATTTCTGTCAGGGCAAAGCAGGATTCCTCCCGTGCAAAGGCAGCATGCAGAAACTGCGCCAGGGATTTGAGTTGCAGGAGCAGGTCCTGCTCAAGATGGATGGCATGGAGCAGCGTATGGTTTCCCTGGAGAGTTTCCTCAGATCCATTTGGAGGAGGAGATCCAGAGGCGATGGCAAACAGGAGGCCGCTGACAAGTACAGAGATGTCCCGGGCTTCTCTGACCGCTCCGACTAATACCTGATTAACCGCTCAACACCCGAAGACCCGGTTTATGGAGACTGTTTTATGTCTACTGATTTTGGGATTCTGTTTTATGGACAGTTTTAGTGCATTTGGTAAAATAAGCATTTTAAAAACATTTTTAAATGATTTAAAAATAAAATGTGTGAAATTGCATCAGAATTGTTTACCTTTTATTTAAGGTTCATAGAATATGATTCTAAACCAAGGATATATGCTTGATATATATATATATATATATAATTTAAAACATTGAAATGGGAAATTAGGTAAAGCAAGATATATAAATCACATCAAAAAGGCCTAATGATTTTGAGGATTACTGGAAATTGTTTGACTTTGGCTACATTATCCAGCATTTGACAGTTTGATTTCCAAATCAATAGTGACATATAATTTAGAAAAACGGGTGGAAATTGTAAATAAGTAATTTATTTGACCAATCGCTGTTATTATTATAATTTAATACGTGTGATGTTCCCATACAAGATATGACTACATTTTAATTAAATGAATACTTTGGCATATTTGTGATGAGATGAAATGACACTCCCACATTGGAGGACAGGTAAACTATTTACGTCAAAATGATCCCACGAAATGATGGCGGTTCTGTTCCATCACTGTTCATGTTGATTAAGATATTCTTTTCCTACCGTAATCTGGGACTATACTAAATATAATTCTAATTTTTGAAAGAGTCAAGTAATAGCAAGGGAACCAATTCTCCATACATAGGCCCGCCTACCTGTCAGAAAAACTAAAGATAAGAACCTGTATCGAAGCACCCATTCTACCATCTTTGACCATGGTTTTCTCGAAGTGGAATGAAAAAATGTACATGTCTTAAGCCTCTCGTTTACATTAGCGAATCAATCAATTTGTTATTTGTATCTAAACGTGCAAACACTGCATTGACTGCATTGAAGGTGAACGGAAAGGCTCTGGAGCAACGAAGCGCTCTTGCTGTCTCTGCCTGGCCTGTTCCCGTCTTTCCACTGAGATTCTCTGCCTCTGCTGAGTCACTGGCTTACTAGGGCTCTTTCATACCGTCCCTAGGAGGGGTGCGTCACTTGAGTGGGTTGAGTCACTGATGTGATCTTCCTGTCCGGGTTGGCGGAGATCTTTGTGGGCTATACTCGGCCTTGTCTCAGGATGGTACGTTGGTGGTTGAAGATATCTCTCTAGTGGTGTGGGGGCTGTGCTTTGGCAAAGTGGGTGGGGTTATATCCTTCCTGTTTGGCCCTGTCTGGGGGTATCATCGGATGGGGCCACAGTGTCTCCTGACCCCTCCTGTCTCAGCCTCAGCCCCAGTATTTATGCTGCAGTCGTTTATGTGTCGAGGGACTAGGGTCAGTTTGTTATATCTGGAGTACTTCTCCTGTCCTATCCGGTGTCCTGTGTGAATTTAAGTATGCTCTCTCTAATTCTCTCTTTCTCTCTTTCTTTCTCTCTCTCGGAGGACCTGAGCCCTAGGACCATGCCTCAGGACTACCTGGCATGATGACTCCTTGTTGTCCCCAGTCCACCTGGCCATGCTGCTGCTCCAGTTTCAACTGTTCTGCCTGCGGCTATGGAATCCTGACCTGTTCACCGGACGTGCTACCTGTCCCAGACCTATTATTTGACCATGCTGGTCATTTATGAACATTTGAACATCTTGGCCATGTTCTGTTACAATCTCCACCCGGCACAGCCAGAAGAGGACTGGCCACCCCTCATAGCCTGGTTCCTCTAGGTTTCTTCCTAAGTTTTGGCCTTTCTAGGGAGTTTTTCCTAGCCAACCTGCAATGCTTGCTGTTTGGGGTTTTAGCCTGGGTTTCTGTACAGCACTTTGAGATATCAGCTGATGTACGAAGGGCTATATGAATACATTTGATTTGATTTGACGTGTGTGCCTCTGCGCTACATCCTATGCTGAAATTTTGCTCTGAAGACTGCAATTGTTATACTTGTCCAGTAGATGGCACTGTCGCACACCTTTCTCTCTAACATCAAATCAAATCAAATTTTATTGATCACACACATTTTTAGCAGATGTTATTGCAGGTGTAGCGAAAATGCTTATGTTCCTAGCTCCAACAGTGCAGTAATATCTAACAATTCACAACAATACACACAAATCTAAAGTAAAAGAATGGAGTTAAGAAATATATCAATATTAGGACGAGCAATGTCAGTGGCATTGACTAAAATACAGTAGAATAGAATACAGTATATACATATGAGATGAGTAAAGCAGTATGTAAACATTATTAAAGTGACTAGTGTTCCATTATTAAAGTGACCAGTGATTCCATGTCTATGTACATAGGGCAGCAGCCTCTAAGATTCAGGGTTGAGTAACTGGGTGGTAGCCGGCTGGTGATGGCTATTTAACAGTCTAATGGCCTTGAGATAGAAGCTGTTTTTCAGTCTCTCGGTCCCAGCTTGATGTACCTGTACTGACCTCGTCTTCTGGATGGTAGCGGAGTGAACAGGCCGTGGCTCAGGTGATTGATGTCCTTGATGATCTTTTGTCCTTCCTGTAACATCGGGTTCTGTAGGTGTCCTGGAGGGCAGGCAGTGTGCCTCCGGTGATGGGTTTGGCAGACTGCACCACCCTCTGGAGAGCCCTGCGGTGGCGGGCGGTGCGGTTGCCATACCAGCCAGTGATACAGTCAGACAGAATGTTCTCAATTGTGCATCTGTAAAAGTTTGTGAGGGTCTTAGTGGCCAAGCGGAATTTCTTCAGCCTCCTGAGGTTGAAGAGACGCTGTTGCGCCTTCTTCACCACACTTTCTGTGTGGGTGGACCATTTCAGAACGTCGGTGATGTGTACGCCGAGGAACTTGCAGGCATAGACTTCATAAGGGACGGTTATTGTGGATCAATTGGGAAGTGGCTGCATAATTTGTGAGTAACAAAACATCTGCCCCACATTGAAATGATGCACTGCAGTGCATCTCCATATTCTACAGATTGCACTGTAATCTCCTGAGTTTGTTGCATGTAGTTTAGGCATTTCTTGTAGTTTGTCAAAAAGCAGTTGGTCCATGTCAATGCCGTATATTATAAGCTAGATTTTGTTGACTTGCCTTTGATTTGATACAACAGGGGGATTGATATCCATATTTAATATAAACCATGATTTTCCAGTAACCTATCCAATTAATTCCCTGGCAGTATGCCTGTGTAGCCTAACTCAACGTCTTTGAAGGAGATAGTGACAAGCACACGATGGAGTAGCTTGTCAATTGTTCATCTGGGAAACCACTTTAAATGATGTTGTTGAAAGCTAATTTGCATATTTCCTCCACATGAGATTATGCTATTTATATACCTAACTAGAATTTGCTTGACTTTCTCACATGACAGTGTAAGAGGCAGTAGCGATGCGTGGGTAAAATCACTGGGGAAGCCAAGCCAGGGAAAAAAAGCCTGATTACAACCTGTGTGTTGTGATAATTGCGTTATTTGCTCTATAATCTGTTATATCAATATGGCAAGGCATAATGAACTATAGGCCTAAGGCCAAGACAATAAGAAGACACCGTGGCTGAATAAATTCAACCACACCTTTGTTTCATCACAAAACCGGAGAGCAACATCTGTCTGGCGAAACCCCCAAAGTATTTTAAATAAAATTATAGCCAATTACAATTTTATCTAGCTAGCTAGCCACCAGAGGACAAAGACACAACGGGATACAATTCAAGTTTTTTCTGTAAATTACGTTCTGCTTTTGATCTGATGTGATTGGTGTGAAGCCAAATCCTAACTGGTTTCCCTTTACATTTAGTTTTGGTGCGCCATGACCATTTACAGTTGAGCACGCTCAGTATAGCACACTCACTTGAGCTCAACGCTGATTGGCTATTATCAAGGGAGTGCAAATGCTCGCTGGCTTCCCTTGCATTCATTGCTGTGGGCGGCAACAATACCATACTCTTTTTGACCATACAGCATCAGATAGAAAGGCTACACATACAGAGAAAGAGGGGTGCTGTTTTGCTTGCCGGAATCTTTCTCCGGTGAGATAAATTCAAGCTCTTGCAAAAAAAAATGAACAATTATGAAACACAGAGACGAAAGATACCACATTTTTGTAATTGTATTTTTTATTTGTTTTTATTTTGGAGGGAGGGGGGGGCTTCCCTTGGTATCCATGAGTACATGCCAGTGGTGAAAGGGAGAGGAAAAAAAAATAAATGGCTGAAATACCACATGGCCTACCTGTGCTCACGTCATGTCTATCCAGCCTGCATGTGATCATGACGAAAAGGAGAAGTGTGGAGAAGATGAGGAAATAATAAATCCATGCTGAGTGCGTTAATCAAAGTCCATCATCTTGAAGCAGGGCCGGACCCCTCATTAGACAGGATTAGGTGGCCACCTAGGGTGGCAGATTAGTCAGGGCGGCATTTTCTGAGCTAAACAGTGGCCACTTTGTCAAAGGCAGGGGCGGAAAATATTTTGCTTCTTTATTCCCAGCGCACCTCTCCAGGGTGCTGTTGGAGAGACACATCGCTGCGGCACTCCAATGTTTAAAAAAATGATCTAACATAAATCATGTAGCAGATGCAGTCTATGGTAGAAAGAGTAGGTCATGGCCTTTTCTGTAGCCTTACAGGCTGGAGACAAAATGTATGACATTGTAGTGAGATTGACCCTTTTTAAACATCATGCACATTTCTCAGATCAAATAGCCTTAACTAAATGACGCCCAATCAAATAAAAAATGCACTGACATGTTAACGAACACCATATCCTAAGAACAGGACAGATCAATGTAAAATTAACAATATGGACAATCAGGCTACTTACAACTGCTGTTTAACCCATGGGCTAAAATGTCATGATCAGTGGTTTCAAGTTTGTATCCATCAGCCGATCATAGCGAAAAAATAAAATACTTATGCATTTCCTGCTGTGTAAACAAATGGATTATCATTGAAAATAAACTCAGGATAACTCCTGATAAAGTTGGATAGCTGATATTCCGAGCTTAAATTTGATACTGTGAGATTTCAAAACTTTTAAAACCATCACTAGAGAGATCAATGAATTCAGCAAAGAGCTGCTGTTTTTATAAGTAAGATAATGTTTAAGTTGTTTTTCAGCACTTTGTTCAACACTTTTATAAGCCATAAATTGCTAGTTCTCCCTACTTCCACTCACGCTACAACCAGCACTGCAGCTGCAATGAATGATTCTAGCAAGGTGTTTCCATAAGCTTGTGTTGTTATTAATAGCAGCTTGTGTCTTTTTTAATATCGAGGAATAGAGCCAGTTTCATCATATCGCATGATGGTTTTTGCGACTGCACTCGAAGAATCTTACAAAGTTCTTGAAATGTTCCCTATTGACTGACCTTCATGTCTTAAAGTAACGATGGACTGTCGTTTGTCTTTGCCTATTTGAGCTGTTCTTGCCATAATAATAGCCTATTTTTCCCAAATAGGGCTATCTTCTGTAAACTAATCCTACCTTGTCACAACACAACTGATTGGCTGTAGCCTTACAGTGCATTTCCATATAACACAATGGGGGATTTGAAACAATGGAGCCCAATTCATTTTCAGTGGAGGGAAGTGAAGTGGGCGGGGGGGTCATTGGGCGACGTGAGCATGGGTGAGGGAGCGTGAACAGAGCGGCACCAAAGTTGGGGAAAGCTGAACTTTATGCAAATACTAAGCAATATTGTGAAGCGATTGAACAATCGAAGCTCCCTGTAGCTTCCCCTACTGGATTTGCTGTTGATACCTAGCACTATGTAGCCTACTTGCTACCTTGCTAGCACCCACATTAGGGTGAAGCTAGCGTGGCTATCTGAATTATTGTGTTATGTGTCAGCGTGAGCCCATTTTCCCTGCCTATAGTGCCGAGCCTCATCATCTGTGTGGTGTTATTACTCTGCGATACGGCTCCTTTCATTTCCTGTTTCTCCAGCCGTGTGAAGGCAGAACGGCAGCGTTATTGAAAGGGAAGGGTAAAGGAGCAGAAGCCGTCTCCTGTCACAGCTGATTGTAAGACGTATTGCACTGTCACTGTGTCGCACACACACACACACACACACACACACACACACACACACACACACACACACACACACACACACACACACACACACACACACACACACACACACACACACACACACACACACACACACACACACACACACACACACACACACACACACACACACACACACACACACAGGGCGCAATATGTCATATCTTTTGAAAATAAATGAAATAAAGCAATCGATGGTGAAGCATGACGATGATGCAGAGGCCAGTCTGTATTCCTCACACCGCAAAAATATCAATCAACAATTTGGTCATGTCAATTTGTCCAACGTACACCCCCACAAAGACGCAGGGTCATCATTATTAGAGTGAAAGTAGTTCCTCTCTTGCACCATATGTTCATGAGTACTGGCTCATCTTGCGGTAGCCTGTACCCACATGACTTTTCATCAAGCAACATGTTCTTTTTCCTGGGCTAATTATGATTCGTGTTGATGTTGGACAAGTTCACACAGTAATACCTGGTAACCCTACTGTTGTACATCACAGTATTATTGATGTGGTGGGAGTTGTCATAACAACAGCTGCTTTATCGTTAGCGAGCTGTCAGGCAAGCTGGGCCCCAGAAGAAAGTTTGTTTACTGTTCAGAGAACCAGAATAGAGAAAGAAAGGGAAAAATAGAGGGAGCGTGAGCGCGATGCTGTGTTGGTCCAGATGTTCTTCACGAATGAAGCGATTGAAGCGGGGTGAGGCTGAGTTGTTTGTCAGGTGGAAGCTTGATAGAGTGAGAAATAGAGTCAGCTCAGCGCAATCGACTCTTGATCGCAGCGACGCAGAGTACGTTCCCCACACCCCTTTATTTCCACGCCAGCACAAATGAGCAATGTCTTTACAGTTTAGATTTAGTTTGAGTCATTTCAATGTCGATTAAGATCGCCCCCCCTCCCCATTTAAATATATTTTGGATTGAATGAGCTCGCCGTATGTTTAACACCCCTGGCTTACTGTATTTATACTTGGGATATAATTTGTCATTGGGAAAAGTAATTTGAAAAAAGCTGAATCTTAATATCTTAATTAAGCTTTCAGCAGCGGGATTTTAGTTGTTGTTGGATGACTGAGTATATTGGCCAAACCAGTGACCTATTCTGTGGACCTGTAAAACCACTGAATAGATGGGAACTATTGGAAAAAGCGGTAGCCTAATGTTGATACTATCTGTGATTTGACCTTTTCATACCGTCATACTAACAAATAGACTATCTGTTGCTATTATTAGGTGGATTTAGCGGTAACTGCTTTCAATATTTGAGAAGAGTACGCACTGCACATATTTCAAACATAGCCAACTACAGTATGTAAACTATCAACAGCTGACAATATTTCTTATGTTATTGAAGTCATAAATCTTCCAGACAGAACTGGGTCAAGCCTAACAGTACCGTTTGATGACCATGAGAGAGAAGACAAGATACCAAGGGCATGGTGTTCTTGGGTTTGAAATCTCAACACATCCCTCCATTTTTTCTCCCTTTTAAACCTCCTATAGTTGATGTCCTCGTCCTGTGGAAAACTAATTTGCATAGTAAAAAAAAATCACCTCTAAAGATGTGTCAGTTTAAGCTATAGATACATTACATGACCAAACGCATGTTGACACCTGCTTGTTGAATATCTCATTCCAAACTCATGGGTATTTCAACTAGATTTTGGAACATTGCTGCGGGGACTTGCTTCCATTCAGCCAAAAGAGCATTAGTGAGGTCGGGCACTGATGTTGGGCGACTAGGCCTGGCTCGCAGTCGGCATTCCAATTCATCCAAAAGATTTTCGATGGGGTTGAGGTCAGGGCTCTGTGCAGGCCAGTCAAGTTCTTCCACAACGATCTTGACAAACCATTTCTGCATGGACCTCGCTTTGTGCATTGGCTAATGTTGTACAAATGGCCTGGGTTTAGACAACTGTTGATTTGATCAAAAGAGAGAAGGGTATAAGGAGGGTAATTCAGGAATATGCTTGTTGGTTATTTCTTTGAGTTAAGTGATTGATCGATAAAAAAAAAATCGATTCAGAAAATTAATCTATTATTTTTGACTATATTATATAGATTCTATGACTCTAAGTGTCGATGCTCTAAATAGTAATACAAATATATATATATATATATATATATATATATATATATATATATATATATATATATATATATATATATATATATATATATATATATATCTTTTTGCCAGGTAGTTAACGTTAGCTAGCGCTAGTCGGCTGTAGCTGTGTCAAAACATTTGTATTTCTCCTCCTATAACTTGACCTCAATCTTCTTTTTAAATAGTGAGTCAACATGTTTTCAGCACCTATATTTCCATGACTGATCAAAATGTGTTTTTATTATGGCTTTCTCTTGTCCCTCTGCAGCAGATATATAGTGAGCAATATGTTTGGAACATTGAATCGCAATAAAATCGCAGTATCGAATCGCAATACATATAATTGTGATAAATGATAATATATATGGAATCACAACACATATAATTGTGATAAATCGAGATACATACTGTATGGAATTGCAACACATATAATTGTGATAAATCGAGATACATACTGTATGGAATCACAAATTGAGATACATACTGTATGGAATCACAACACATATAATTGTGATAAATCGAGATACATACTGTATGGAATCACAACACATATAATTGTGATAAATCGAGATACATACTGTATGGAATCACAAATTGAGATACATACTGTATGGAATCACAACACATATAATTGTGATAAATTGAGATACATATTGTATGGAATCACAACACATATAATTGTGATAAATCAAGATACATACTGTATGGAATCACAAATTGAGATACATACTGTACGGAATCACAAATTGAGATACATACTGTATGGAATCACAAATTGAGATACATACTGTATGGAATCACAAATTGAGATACATACTGTATGGAATCACAAATTGAGATACATACTGTATGGAATCACAAATTGAGATACATACTGTATGGAATCACAAATTGAGATACATACTGTATGGAATCACAAATTGAGATACATACTGTATGGAATCGCAAATTGAGATACATACTGTATGGAATCACAAATTGAGATACATACTGTATGGAATCACAAATTGAGATACATACTGTATGGAATCACAACACATATAATTGTGATAAATTGAGATACATACTGTATGGAATCACAACACATACAGTGCATTTGGAAAGTATTCTGACCCCCTGACTTTTTCCCATTTTGTTACATTACAGCCGTATTTTAAAATGGTTTACATTGTTTTTCCCCATCATTGATCTACACACAATATCCCATCATGACAAAGCGAAAACATTTTTTTTGCAAATGTATAAAACCTTTTTTTTTTTTAAGAATACCTTAAATATATTTAGACTCTTTGCTATGAGACTCTTTGCTATGAGAAATTGAGCTCAGGTGCATCTTGTTTCCATTGATCATCCTTGAGATGTTTCTACATCTTGATTGGACTCCACCTGTGCTAAATGCAATTAGTCCACCTGTGCTAAATGCAATTGATTGGTGATGATTTGGAAAGGAACACACCTGTCTATATAAGGTCCCACAGTTGACAGTGCACGTCAGAGCAAAAACCAAAGCGATGAGGTGAAAGAAATTGTCCGTAGAACGCAGAGACAGGATTGTGTCGAGGCACATATCTGGGGAAGTGTAGCAAAAAATGTCTGCAGCATTGACGGTCCCCAAGAACCAAGTAGCCTCCATCATTCTTAAATGGAAGAATTTTGGAACCACCAAGACTCTTCCTAGAGCTGACTGCCCGGCCAAACTAAGCAATGGGGGAGAAGGGCCTTGTTCAGGGAGGTGGCCAAGAACCTTATAGTCACCCTGACAGAGCTCCAGAGTTCCACCATCTCTGCAGCACTCCAGCAATCTGGCCTTCATGGTAGAGTGGCCAGACGGAAGCCACTCTGCAGTAAAAGGCACACGACAGCCCACTTAGAGTTTTCCAAAAGGCACCTAAAGGACTCTCAGACCATGAGAAACAAGATTCTCTGTCCTGATGAAACCAATATTTAACTATTTGGCCTGAATGCCAAGCATCACATCTGGAGGAAACCTGACATCATCCCTACAGTGAAGCATGTTGATGGCAGCATAATGCCGTGGGGATGTTTTTCAGTGGCAGGGACTGGGAGACTAGTCGGGATCAAAAGAAAGATAAACGGAGAAATATAAAGAGAGATCCTCCAGAGCACTCAGGACCTCAGACTGGGGACAAAGATTCACCTTCCAACGGTACAATGATCCCAAGCACACAGCCATGATAATGCAGGAGTGGCTTAGGGACAAGTCTCTGTATGTCTTTGAGTGGCCCACCCAGAGCCCGGACTCTCCAGGAAAGACCTGAAAATAGCTGTGCAGTGACGGTTCTCATCCACCCATACAGAGCTTGAGAGGATCTGCAGAGAAGAATGGGAGAAACTCCCCAAATACAGGTGTTGCCAAGCTTGTAGAATCATATCCAAGAAGATTCAAGGCTGTAATCACTGCCAAAGGTGCCTCAATAAAGTACTGAGTAAAGGGTCTGAATTTTCTGTTTTGTATTTTTTATTTTTTTTTTGCAAATGTTTTTGCTTTGTCATTATGGGGCATTGTGTGTAGAATGACGAGGGAACATTTTGACTTAATCCATTTTTAGAATAAGGCTGTAACATAACAAAACATTGAATTTTTCTAAGGGTCTGAAATCTTTCCGAATGTACTGTAATTGGGATAAATCATAATACATACACTGATTAAACCAAACTTTAGGAACACCTTTGCCCTCAGAACAGCCTCAATGTGGACTCTACAATGTGTCAAAAGATGTTCCACAGGGATATTGGCCCATGTTGACTCTAATGCTTTCCACAGTTGTGTCAAGTTGGCTGGATGTCCTTTGGGTGGTGGACCATTCTTGGTACACACTGGAAACTGTTTAGTGTGCAGTTCTTGACACAAACCGATGCGCCTGGCACCTACTACCATACCCCGTTCAAAGGCACTTAAATCTTGCCCATTCACCCTCATCCTATGTCATGGAAAGAGCATATTTGTATATTTCAGTGCAAAACTTTTGAAAAGGTCGAATTAGCTCTTTGTTTTTATTCTGTGTTTAAGTTGGAAATCGGAGGGTTTTTGCCCATTCCCAAAATATATCCCTCAGTTCATTTCAATGTCAGATGTCATGGAAAGAGCATGAGACGGGGGCACAGTATATTAAAGGCAAAACTTTTAGCCTGCTATGCTATTTAAAAAGGTCCATACCTTTGTTTTTATTCTGTGTTTAAACTGGAGACCCCACTGATGTACAGCAGGGTTTTAGATGTACAGCACTCTCAAAAGTTAATAGAAAATATTATCTTTGAAAACAGATGATACATTTAATAGATGTAAAGCTCAGTTCATTTCAATAGATCACAGCACCTATACGTTTAATAGATGTACAGCACCTATACATTTAATAGATGTACAGCACCTATACATTTAATAGATGTACAGCACCTATACATTTAATAGATGTACAGCACCTATACGTTTAATAGATTCAATAAACTACAGTCCTTTAATAGATGTACATTTTACTTAATAGATGTACAGCACCTATACATTTTGTCCACCTATACATTTTAGATTCAATTCAATAAACTCCGTCCTCACATTTTATTCTGTCAGGGACCATTCAACCCAACCATTGTGTCTTTTTCTTATAAAGGGGAATTAATCAAAAATCTTTGAAGAGAAACTCAATAATTAGACATCTCTATTCTCTGATGAAGTTGGTAATGAACTGTGGCTGAAAGAAACAAACGTCATGATTTTGTTCAATAAGACAAAAAAGAAAGTGGAAAACAATTGACCGAGGCTTTATTACTAGTTAAGCTCAAACAGAAGACATATCTTCTCTTAAGCTTTGGACCCACTGTGAGGACGAACAGCTCAGCGGGTGACCGTCCTATCGTTTGCTGTTGCTGCAGTGTGTTATAGCAACCACTTGCTGGGTGTCAGCGGGCAGTGGCTATTGTCACGTACTCAACCTGTAGAAACATCTAACAATTAACAGAAAATAACAGACAATGTTCTGTTCATAGACACTCTTTTGCACTTGGCCGGCCATCATTCTGCTGTGTTTCCTCTGTAAGACATTTAATCTTTAAGAAATTGCTTTTGTGTCTCTCTTTCATAGTCTTCACAATAACAATGCTTCAGTGCCATTGTTTGAGATGCAGATTGTGACTACTGCCTCTAAGCATGAGATGATTTAGGATTTATATTCGGATCCCCATTAGCTGTTGAAGAAGTAGCAGCTATTCTTCCCGGGGTCCACACAAAACATACAGAACTCTAAGGGACAAGAACAGCAACACAAATTAAATGTTTGCCTTTGATATTCTTATGTACTGCTGACTCACTGAATCCTCCGGTGTTTGTGCCTCTCAATGCTCTCTCAACCAGATGTTCTGCCATTGAGAGTTCCAGTCAGACCATATGTGGTGAAAAGCCTGTCCCAGTTCCACTCTCCACTAGCATCGTCCCATTGTGCTGATAACAGTATGTTCATCTCGCGTTTGCGACAACTCAGTATTCACCACACAGCTGCCACTGCCATACAAGCCTCTCCCGTTTTTATTAAAAACTCTCCCTGACGTTCAATGATCTCTGTCTGAGGTTGATTAGGGACCAGAATAGATACTGGAAATAAAGGGAGGAGAGAAGAGGTCTTTAAAAAAAGGCTTTTGGTTTCGGTCAAATTTATACACCACATTACTTGTATTGTTCTATTATTGACGACGTCTTCTTGTTGGAGCTAGCTGGATCAACCCGGTTTTCATTGTTTAGCCAGACTCTCCATAATCTCATTTTTTGCTATGTATATATATTTCCCAGGGTTACATTGTAATGTTGTCAGAGAGGTTTAATGCGTGCCTCTTACGTCAAGTTTTCTGTTACTGGAATGCAATGCCCATGGACTTGAGAAGCTGCACTGACTCTTGTACTTTTCCCTTTGAATTGAAAACATGGCTAAAATCTATCCAGACCTGTACAGTTATCTGTGGTTCCTCATAATGTTAGATGACAGCTGATGATAGTGTTGTTGTTGTTAGAAAGATATATTATTGGATGTAGTGTATTGGTATGTTGTATTGTTTTAGTGGGTATGTGTATTGTTGTTGTGTAATTGTCCTTAGCTGTCCTGAGACTACGGGTGCAAATCCGCTTCCCCTTATGTCATCAGTCTTCGTTGGATTCGTGCTTACCAGGGAGCCAGGTGCTTTAACACTAAGTTGGCAGTTTTGGCTAACCCCGGCACATTTACATGGATGTTGCATTATTGTAATATTGATGTTGATTAATGTGCATTGTCGCCTGTTAATAAATAAATCAAATAAATGTTTGGCTATATGGATATCCTTGGTGTTTATCAGTTCTATTATTACCCAACACTGCCAGCCTAAAGCACTTTCAACATCTGGTTTGATTGACAGAGCGATATGTGTTGTAGACAAGGTGCTGGGACTGACACCTCACATATTAGTGCTGGGCATGGCAATTTCTCTGCTGCAGTGATGCCAGCTGTGCAGTAGAGGTTCAAAACACACGTAAAGACTGTTTATGCACCTTTTGCGGGGGGGGAAAAATGCTTTGAAAGCAAATGGAACCTCACAATTGACCCATCTTTGTTTTCCCACTACATCACCGAATGATGCATATCTTACATCGTATTACAAAGCACCCTGTTATGTCATCCAACAAGGTTATGAAAAATATATATATATCTTTTTGGGGATTAAAGCTACTGTTTCGCTTACCCAATATATCTTGCGAGCCTTACATTCCTTTTTTGGGTTGGCTACTACAGCATGAGAACATTTTTCATAATAGATTTGACCAGCCACCATTTTCAGTATTTCAGCTAAGGAAATTCTGCTTATTTGGCACTGCTGATAATACAGCCTTTCCCTGAGGGTTATTGTAAGGATCTGTGTGTCGACCTGTCACAAACATTCACAGAGGAGCTAACCACACACAATGAAACTACCACTAGTCAGTCAGACAGCCCAGCTAGCCTTGGAATATTTTTGGTTTCATATTGGTTGTAAGAACAAAGCCATACGCTTCATGACTGTTTTTAAACGTGAACATTTTGCCTTTTCTGGGAACGTTTATTTTTTTTTATGTTGCAGGGAGGTTCTGAGAACGTTTTATTCTGGTTCCTTAAATGTTTTCCTGGAAGGTTTTATTCACGCTCTGAGAACGGAAATGATGTTATCATGAGGTTTTTGAATAACTTCCACTGAATGTTTCAATAAGATTTTTAATCACACTGCTATCTTATTTTGGGTTCACTTTTTTGAACTCCAAGCACAGATAGGACACATAGAAATTAATTTCCTTAGGCCTTAATCATGCAAACACATTCACTTTATTGTACGACTACATCTGTTTCCATGGAATTAGTCCACTGCGCCACCAGGATGCATGCCATGTTTTTTACGCATACAACACTTTCCAGAGGAGGAAAGAGAGAAGAGAGGGATTAAAAAATGCCTGTTTTGAGAGGGATGAGAGGGAGTCCATCGACTGGAGGAGGTATGACTGACACCTCCAAAGACTACCACTCCACGTGAAGATATCAAAGACTACCACGCCACTTGAAGATATCAAAGACTACCACGCCACTTGAAGATATCAAAGACTACCACGCCACTTGAAGATATCAAAGACTACCACGCCACTTGAAGATATCAAAGACTACCACTCCACTTGAAGATATCAAAGACTACCACGCCACTTGAAGATATCAAAGACAACCACTCCACTTGAAGATATCAAAGACTACCACTCCACTTGAAGATATCAAAGACTACCACGCCACTTGAAGATATCAAAGACTACCACGCCACTTGAAGATATCAAAGACTACCACGCCACTTGAAGATATCAAAGACTACCACGCCACTTGAAGATATCAAAGACTACCACGCCACTTGAAGATATCAAAGACTACCACGCACTTGAAGATATCAAAGACTACCACGCCACTTGAAGATATCAAAGACTACCACTCCACGTGAAGATATCAAAGACTACCACGCCACTTGGCACACAATGGTTGAATCAACATTGTTTTCATGCCATTTCAATGAAATGACTTGGAACCAACGTGGAATAAACATTTAATTGACGTCTGTGTCTAGTGGGACTTCCATGCCACTCTTTCCTATCTGTGGAGTTCTGACTGTGTTTCATGTCAATGTCTGCCTGCGTGAGAGAGAGAATTTGTTTGTTTGAGGATACCCCTCTTTTTTTTAAATGAGAAAAGCAGATTATGCTGGTGGCCTTTAGAGGAAAACCTCAATCTTCCCTTGGAGTGTTCACCAAGGCTTTGATACTCCACATATCATTTGTGATAAAGTCCTGTGAGATAAGGGCCAATGGATGCCTTTTGATTTCAAGGCTCCTATAGTCCTCTGATCCCTCTAATACACTTCCTCTTCTCCTCCTGTCTCGGGTTTCCCTGACACATTCATTCAGTCTCTCTCTCTTTCTCTCTCTCTCTCATCCCACGTTCCTCTTTACCCGTGTGGACCTTTCAGACTAAAACATTAACCTGTGGTTTTCCTAATCTGGGAAGTACAGCTGGCTGGAGAGAGGTTGAAGCAAAGGCCAGATAAATAAAATAAATAAAAGCTCTGAATGTGTGAACCAGAGATAGTCCAACTTCACCTGTAAGCATACCTTGGTTGCCGCTACGTCTGGAGAATGTTCATGTCACGTTTGTAATAAGGATCGGACCAAGGCGCAGCGTGGTACGCGTACATTCTTATTTATTAAAAGAATGAACACTGAACAAAATAACAAAACGTGACGCTATACAAACGAGTGCTGACAGGCAACTACACATAGACAAGATCCCACAATCCATATGATCCCCAATCAGAGACAACGATAAACAGCTGTCTCTGATTGAGAACCATATCAGGCCAACTCTAGACATACAAAGACCCTAGACAATACAAAAACTAGTGTAACCACCCTCGTCACACCCTGACCTAACCAAAATATAAAGACAACAGAGATAACTAAGGTCAGGGTGTGACAGTACCCATCCCCCCCAAAGGTGCGGACTCCCGGCCGCAAACCTGAACCTATAGGGGAGGGTCCGGGTGGGCATATACCTTCGGTGGCGGCTCCGGTTCTGGACGCAGCCCCCCATCTTTACGCTGATTCCTCCGGCCTTTGTAGAACCGGATTGTGGATCATCGCCAGAGGCTCTGGACTGGGAACCGTCGCCGGAGACCCTGGACTGGGGACCGTCGCCAGAGGTTCCGGACTGTGGACCGTCGCCAGAGGTTCCGGACTGTGGACCGTCTCAGGAGGTTCCAGACTGTGGACCGTCTCAGGAGGTTCCGGACTCTGGACCGTCTCAGGAGGTTCCGGACTCTGGACCGTCTCAGGAGGTTCCGGACTGTAGACCGACTCAGGAAGTTCCGGACTGTGAAATGTTGCCGGAAGCTCTGGACTGGGAGCTGTCTCCGGAAGCTCTGGACTGGGAACTGTCTCCGGAAGCTCTGGACTGGGAACTGTCGCCGGAAGCTCTGGACTGGGAACTGTCGCCGGAAGCTCTGGACTGGGAACTGTCGCCGGAAGCTCTGGACTGGGAACTGTCGCCGGAAGCTCTGGACTGGGAACTGTCGCCGGAAGCTCTGGACTGGGAACTGTCGCCGGAAGCTCTGGACTGGGAACTGTCGCCGGAAGCTCTGGACTGTGAACTGTCGCCGGAAGCTCTGGACTGGGAACTGTCGCCGGAAGCTCTGGACTGGGAACTGTAGCCGGAAGCTCTGGACTGGAAGCTCACTGGAGGACTGATGCGTGGGACCGGTACATGTGGTACATGTGGCACCGGGCTGAAGAGGAAGTGTCAGGAAATAACATGCTACCATTTGTTAATGGAATATCATAATTTCACTATCATATAACCACATGCTGCTGCAGGGGCATAATGTACCCCAGAATATTGAGGGGGCACAAAGTACATTAGGATGGCTGGGGGGGTGTTCCCCTGTCTGTCAATTGGAGAATTTGGAGTTTTTCAAACACCTGAATCAGCTTTTTTTTCTGCAATCCAGAGCCATAATCATTATGCTTAATTCCATGTTTTTATTTATCTAAGCATACCTCTTGAGCTGTCTGTATCCTCCTAACTAGTGGTTATTTATTTATCTAAGCATACCTCTTGAGCTGTCTGTATCCTCCTAACTAGTGGTTATGTATTTATCTAAGCATACCTCTTGAGCTGTCTGTATCCTCCTAACTAGTGGTTATTTATTTATCTAAGCATACCTCTTGAGCTGTCTGTATCCTCCTAACTAGTGGTTATGTATTTATCTAAGCATACCTCTTGAGCTGTCTGTATCCTCCTAACTAGTGGTTATTTATTTATCTAAGCATACCTCTTGAGCTGTCTGTATCCTCCTAACTAGTGGTTATGTATTTATCTAAGCATACCTCTTGAGCTGTCTGTATCCTCCTAACTAGTGGTTATGTATTTATCTAAGCATACCTCTTGAGCTGTCTGTATCCTCCTAACTAGTGGTTATTTATTTATCTAAGCATACCTCTTGAGCTGTCTGTATCCTCCTAACTAGTGGTTATTTATTTATCTAAGCATACCTCTTGAGCTGTCTGTATCCTCCTAACTAGTGGTTATTTTTTTAAAGACACAAAGTATCCTTCTCTGCATCTCAGCAAATGTCTGGGTGAAAGATTGAAAGATTCAGTACATTTAGTAATTGCTTGTTTTTTGTAGTCTACCAACCTTACCAGCTGGCATGCCACCTACGATTGTCCTACTTGAGTAAAAGTAAAGATACCTGAATGGAAAATGACTTATGTAAAAGTGAAAGTCACCCATTAAAATACTACTTGAGGTATTAAAGTATTTAGTATTAAATGTACTTAAGTACAGTGGTGGAAAAAGTACTAAATTGTCATACTTGAGTAAAAGTAAATCAAATTAAATAAATAAATCAAACAAGACATAATTTACAAAAACTTTGTGTTTATTTAATAATAATAATACATTTTATTTTAAGTGCTTTTCACAACACCCAAAGTCACATTACATACACAATCAAATCAGCAGGATACAAAGTAATACAATCTCATTTTAAATAAGTATATAAAAGACCATGGAGAACACTAAACATGATGACAGACTGACCATAGAGAATACTAAACATGATGACAGACTGACCATAGAGAACACCAAACATGATGACAGACTGACCATGGCGAATACTAAACATGATGACAGACTGACAATTGAGAACACTAAACATGATGACAGACTGACCATAGAGAACATTAAACATGATGACAGACTGACCATGGAGAATACTAAACATGATGACAGACTGACCATGGAGAACACTAAACATGATGACAGACTGACCATAGAGAACATTAAACATGATGACAGACTGACCATAGAGAACACCAAACATGATGACAGACTGACCATGGACAATACTAAACATGATGACATACTGACCATAGAGAACACCAAACATGATGACAGACTGACCATGGAGAATACTAAACATGATGACAGACTGACATTGAAGAACACTAAACATGATGACAGACTGACCATAGAGAACACTAAACATGATGACAGACTAACCATAGAGAACACCAAACATGATGACAGACTGACCACGGAGAACACTAAACATGATGACAGACTGACCATAGAGAATACTAAACATGATGACAGACTGACCATGGAGAACACCAAACATGATGACAGACTGACCATGGAGAACACTAAACATGATGACAGACTGACCATGGAGAACACCAAACAGAGAATACTAAACATGATGACAGACTGACCATAGAGAATACTAAACATGATGACAGACTGACCATGGAGAACACTAAACATGATGACAGACTGACCATGGAGAACACTAAACATGATGACAGACTGACCATAGAGAATACTAAACATGATGACAGACTGACATTGGAGAACACTAAACATGATGACAGACTGACCATAGAGAATACTAAACATGATGACAGACTGACCATGGAGAACACTAAACATGATGACAGACTGACCATGGAGAACACTAAACATGATGACAGACTGACCATGGAGAACACTAAACATGATGACAGACTGACATTGGAGAACACTAAACATGATGACAGACTGACATTGGAGAACACTAAACATGATGACAGACTGACATTGGAGAATACTAAACATGATGACAGACTAACATTGGAGAACACTAAACATGATGACAGACTGACCATGGAGAATACTAAACATGATGACAGACTAACATTGGAGAACACTAAACATGATGACAGACTGAACAAGGAGAACACTAAACACGATGACAGACTGACATTGGAGAACACTAAACATGATGACAGACTGACCATGGAGAATACTAAACATGATGACAGACTAACATTGGAGAACACTAAACATGATGACAGACTGACCATGGAGAATACTAAACATGATGACAGACTGACATTGGAGAACACTAAACATGATGACAGACTGAACAAGGAGAACACTAAACATGATGACAGACTAACATTGGAGAATACTAAACATGATGACAGACTAACATTGGAGAACACTAAACATGATGACAGACTGACCATGGAGAATACTAAACATGATGACAGACTGACCATGGAGAACACTAAACATGATGACAGACTGACCATGGAGAACACTAAACATGATGACAGACTGACCATGGAGAACACTAAACATGATGACAGACTGACCATAGAGAATACTAAACATGATGACAGACTGACCATGGAGAACACTAAACATGATGACAGACTGACCATGGAGAACACCAAACATGATGACAGACTAACCATGGAGAATAGTAAACATGATGACAGACTAACCATGGAGAATAGTAAACATGATGACAGACTAACCATGGAGAACACTAAACATGATGACAGACTGACCATGGAGAACACTAAACATGATGACAGACTGACCATAGAGAATACTAAACATGATGACAGACTGACCATGGAGAACACTAAACATGATGACAGACTGACCATGGAGAACACTAAACATGATGACAGACTGACCATGGAGAACACTAAACATGATGACAGACTGACCATGGAGAACACTAAACATGATGACAGACTGACCATAGAGAATACTAAACATGATGACAGACTGACCATGGAGAACACTAAACATGATGACAGACTGACCATGGAGAACACCAAACATGATGACAGACTAACCATGGAGAATAGTAAACATGATGACAGACTAACCATGGAGAATAGTAAACATGATGACAGACTAACCATGGAGAACACTAAACATGATGACAGACTAACCATGGAGAACACTAAACATGATGACAGACTAACCATGGAGAACACTAAACATGATGACAGACTGACCATGGAGAACACTAAACATGATGACAGACTAACCATGGAGAACACTAAACATGATGACAGACTAACCATGGAGAATAGTAAACATGATGACAGACTGACATTGGAGAACACTAAACATGATGACAGACTGACCATAGAGAATACTAAACATGATGACAGACTGACATTGGAGAACACTAAACATGATGACAGACTGACCATAGAGAACACTAAACATGATGACAGACTGACATTGGAGAACACTAAACATGATGACAGACTGACCATAGAGAATACTAAACATGATGACAGACTGACATTGGAGAACACTAAACATGATGACAGACTGACCATGGATAACAATAAACATGATGACAGACTGACCATGGACAACACTAAACATGATGACAGACTGACCATGGATAACAATAAACATGATGACAGACTGACCATGGAGAACACTAAACATGATGACAGACTGACATTGGAGAAAACTAAACATGATGACAGACTGACATTGGAGAACACTAAACATGATGACAGACTAACATTGGAGAACACTAAACATGATGACAGACTGACCATGGAGAACACTAAACATGATGACAGACTGACATTGGAGAACACTAAACATGATGACAGACTGACCATGGAGAACACTAAACATGATGACAGACTGACCATGGAGAACACTAAACATGATGACAGACTAACAATTGAGAACACTAAACATGATGACAGACTGACAATTGAGAACACTAAACATGATGACAGACTGACCATGGGGAACACTAAACATGATGACAGACTGACCATAGAGAACACTAAACATGATGACAGACTGACCATGGGGAACACTAAACATGATGACAGACTGACCATAGAGAACACTAAACATGATGACAGACTGACATTGGAGAACACTAAACATGATGACAGACTGACCATGGAGAACACTAAACATGATGACAGACTGAACAAGGAGAACACTAAACATGATGACAGACTGACATTGGAGAACAGTTAACATGATGACAGACTGACCATGGAGAATACTAAACATGATGACAGACTGACCATGGAGAATACTAAACACGATGACAGACTTACCAGGAAGTGAACTAGACAGAGGTTAAAGCTAAGACAACAGAGAATCTGTGTAAGCCTGTGTGAAGAGGTGTGTCTTTAGTGTGGACTAGAATATCTGTATGGATTGTGAGGTTCTGACATGGAGAGGGAGGGAGTTCCAGAGTTGGGGAGCCGCACTGCTAAAAGGCCCGTCTACCATGGAGTGGAGGCTGGTGAGAGGGAGGGTGAGGAGGCCAGTGTCAGAGTAGCGCAGTGAACAGGTGGGAGTGTAGGAGGTCAGTTTCAGAAGAGCGCAGTGAACAGGTGGGAGTGTAGGGGTGCAGGAGGTTAGTAAGTTATGTGGGCGCCAGTCCATTGAGTGCTTTGTAGTTAAGCATGAACAATTTACAAGCATTTCACTACACCCACAATAACATATGCTAAACACATGTATGTGACCAATAACATTTGATTTAACGATGCTCCTGTATTGAACTGAGAGCCAGTGGAGTTTGATGAGGGTGGGGGTGATGTGGTCCCAAGGTCTATTATTGCTGTCCTGTCTGAACATTTAAAGTACTTTTGGGTGTCTGTGAAAATGTATGCAGTAGTGTTGCGTGGGTAAAATCACTGGGGAGTGAGTAAAAAATCCATATTCCAACCTCTGTTGTGATAATTGTGTTGTTTGCTCTATAACCCATTAGTTCATACACCACCATGACATTTACATTTACATTTAAGTCATTTAGCAGACGCTCTTATCCAGAGCGACTTACAAATTGGTGCATTCACCTTATGACATCCAGTGGAAGAGTCACTTTACAATAGTGCATCTAAATCTTAAAGGGGGTGGGGGGGGTGAGAGGGATTACTTATCCTATCCTAGGTATTCCTTAAATAGGTGGGGTTTCAGGTGTCTCCGGAAGGTGGTGATTGACTCCGCTGTCCTGGCGTCGTGAGGGAGTTTGTTCCACCATTGGGGGACCAGAGCAGCGAACAGTTTTGACTGGGCTGAGCGGGAGCTGTACTTCCTCAGTGGTAGGGAGGCGAGCAGGCCAATATTGACATACAATAAGGCTGTGACAACAAAAATACAACTATCACACAGTGGCAGAATAAATTAAACTACACATACATTTGTTTCATCACAAAACCAGACAGCAACATCTATCCCGTGAAGTCCACAAAGCAAATATTGCATGTAACAAACAGTTATATGACCTGCAGCATGGTTAAGCAAGTTCATGTTTTCAACGGTTTACGAATCAACTACTGATTTAGAACCACTAAGTTACCTCAAGTCAGCACAAAAACAACAGGAGCCCTGCCTCTGGTATTCCAGCACCATTTCCACTTTAACATTTAAACATAATAATATCAACAAGGCCATATATGCTTAGTTTAATACACTGAAAACAAACTTAAAGATGCCAATCGCTATTTAGTCTAATCAATGTTGCTAAATATCATGTGGATGTCCATGGTACTGATTTATGTGTGTGTTTTTGTCTGTGAGAGTGTGTGTGTGTGAGTGTGAGTGTGAGTGTGAGTGTGTGTAAGTAAGTAAGTAAAACAAAAAAATGTTGACTCACCCTTTTCTAAAACAATTCCATTTTTTAGTTCACCTTTATTTAACCAGGTAAGCTAGTTGAGAACAAGTTCTCATTTACAACTGCAACCTGGCCAATATAAAGCAAAGCAGTGTGACACAAACAACAACACAGAGTTACACATGGAATAGACAAGCATACAGTCAATAACACCATAGAAAAAAAGAAAGTCTATATACAGTGTGTGCAAATGGCGTGAGGAGGTAGGGCAATAGATAGGCCATAGTAGCGAAGTAATTACAATTTAGAAAATTAACATTGGAGTGACAGATGAGCAGATGATGTGCAAGTAGAAATACTGGTGTGCAAAAGAGCAGAAAGTAAATATGGGAATGAGGTAGGTAGATTGGGTGGGCTATTTACAGATGGGCTATGTACAGCTGCAGCGATCGGTTAGCTGATGTTTAAAGTTAGTAAGGGAAATATAAGTCTCCAGCTTCAGCAATTTTTGCAATTCATTCCAGTCATTGGCAGCAGAGAACTGGAAGGAAAGGCGGCCAAAGGATGTGTTGGCTTTGGGGATAACCAGTGAGATATACCTGCTGGAGCGCGTGCTACGGGTGTGTGTTGTTATCGTGACCAGTGAGCTGAAGGCGGAACTTTACCTAACATCGAGCCAGTGGGTCTGGCGACGAATATGTAGCGAGGGCCAGCCGACTAGAGCATACAGGTCGCAGTGGTGGGTGGTATAAGGGGCTTTGGTAACAAAACGGATGGCACTGTGATAGACTGCATCCAGTTTGCTGAGTAGAATATTGGAAGCTATTTTGTAAATGACAGAAGTCGAGGATTGGTAGGATAGTCTGTTTGGCGGCGTGAGTGAAGGAGGCTTTGTTGCGAAATAGGAAGCTGATTCTATATTTAATTTTGGATTGGAGATGTTTAATATGAGTCTGGAAGGAGAGTTTACAGTCTAGCCAGACACCTAGGTATTTGTAGTTGTCCACATATTCTAAGTTAGAACCGTCCAGAGTAGTGATGCTAGTCTGGCGGGTGCGAGCAGCGAACGGTTGAAAAGCATGCATTTAGTTTTACTAGTGTTTAAGAGCAGTTGGAGGCCACGGAATGAGTGTTGTATGGCATTGAAGCTCATTTGGAGGTTAGTTAACACAGTGTCCAAAGAAAGGCCAGATGTATACAGAATGGTGTCGGAGAAGGTACGGTGGGATTCGAAATGGTCAGTGATCTGTTTATTAATTTGGCTTTCGAAGACTTTAGAAAGGCAGGGCAGGATGGATATAGGTCTGTAACAGTTTGGGTCTAGAGTGTCACCCCCTTTGAAGAGGGGTTGACCGCGGCAGCTTTCCAATCTTTAGGGATCTCAGACGATACGAAAGAGAGGTTGAACAGACTGGTAATAGGGGTTACAACAAAGAGAGGGTCCAGATTGTCTAGCCCAGCTGATTTGCATGGGTCCAGGTTTTGCAGCTCTTTCAGAACATCTGCTATCTCCATTTGGGTGAAGGAGAACTTGATTACTAGTTGAATGCCAATGCCATCCTCCACTCTTCATGTTGGCTAAATGGTCTTTGGCTCTGTCATACTTTTATTTTTTTTTGTCATAGGCTACCTAGCTAAAATGTCTGCTTGCCTAAGTTCCTCTCATGGGCAACAATGAATCAAGTAAGTTAGCTAGCTAGTTAACATGAGCCTACTAGCCTACATATTGAACTTCAATCATCTCAGGCCAATGGCACAACATATGCATTTCTGGTTAGATCAGAATCACTGTCATAATCATTGGCCTATACAGAGAATTAAGTCAAAACCACAAGTCCAAATACCCATCTCCATCCAAGCTAGCTACTGCAGGACATCAACGCAAGCTGATTGGCTAATTATATAGTTTTCTTTTATCAATGAGGCCAAATGCTTGCTGGCATCTATCAAATGCTACGGCGGCAACATGCATGTCCTACTCTTTTGGTCCAGACAGCATCAGATACATGGGCTACACATACAGAGACAGAGGGAATGGTTTCTATGGTGAGATTCAGCCACATGTGAACTGTTGGGAAATTATGAAAGCACAGAGACGGATGGGAGTAAAGATTATTATTATTAATTTATTTGTATTCTTTAGGAATGTCGTGGAGCAAAAGTTAAAGTTGTCATAAAAATATACTGTATAAAAATAGTAAAATACAGCTACTCCAGAAAAATGACTTAATTAAGTAGTACATCAAAGTACTTTTACTTAGTTACTTTACACAACGGGTTCCATAGTATTGAAGTCAGGGAATGGAAGGTGGAAGGATGGATCAAGGACTTACGTCGATGGCATTGATAGAGGAGGAACTTCAGGCATGGATGGTCATGCAGAATGGAACTGGTCAGTCAGTGAGCAGTATAATGACCGGAACACTGACGTTGGGGTCAGCAGAGGCTCTGCAGCGCACTCTGCTGACCCCAATGTCAGTGCTCCGGTCATTATAGCCTGATGGTTAGCTAACTAGCTGTCAAGTTACTCCTCACCACTAAGTCTGTGGGGATGCTACTGCTGTCACAGACGCAGTAAGCTCCCCACAGATAATTAACAGTCAAGATTATCTTCACTAGAACAAGCCAACTCTGTATGCAGTCCAATACTTCAGGCTTCTCATGAAGCCGCCCACTGGGCACACACTGGTTGAATCAATGTTGTTTCCACATCATTTCAATTAAATTCAGTCAAAACCAATGTCAAATAGAGGTTGAATTGATGTCTATCCCCAGTGGACAGTGTTGTGGCATTCAAATCCAAACAGTTCAAACTGTTATGGCTCTCGTTGGTGGAATGACCGGACCGAGGTGCAGCGTGGTAGGCGTACATCGTTATTTTTATTGATGACACCAAAAGCAAAATAACAACGACAAAAACGACAGTTCTGTAAGTCAAAATAAACTATACAGAAACAAGATCCCACAAAACCCAAAATGAAAATTACAACTTATATATGATCTCCAATCAGAGACAACGATAGACAGCTGTCTCTGATTGGGAACCATACTCAGCCAAAAACACAAAGAAATAGAAAACATAGATTTTCCCACACGAGTCACACCCTGACCTAACCAAACATAGAGAATAATAAGGATCTCTAAGATCAGGGCGTGACACAAACAGTCCAAACAGTCCATAGCTGCTAGCTAGCTGAGCCAAGCAAGACAACATCAGTCTTGAATCACTGTCGAGATGACCCATTACAACATATTCAAAAGTGCAATCAAAAACAAAAACACTTATAAACAACAAAATCGTAATAAATATGCAAAAAAATATTGGAGCGATCTGCCATTATCCTCCATGTTACATGGAACCCAAACTGGCTGCGTGCATGCGCCATCATGCATAAATAGGTTAAAATATCAAAACAATCTGAACCAATTACATTAATTTGGGGACAGGTTGAAAAGCATTAAACATGTATGGCAATTTAGCTAGTTAGCTTGCACTTGCTAGCTAATCTGTCCTATTTAGCTAGCTTGCTGTTGCTAGCTAATTTGTCCTGGGATATAAATATTGTGTTGTTATTTTACCTGAAATGCACAAGGTCTTCTACTCCGACAATTAATCCACACATAAAACGGCCAACTGAATCGTTTCTAGTCATCTCTCCTCCTTCCAGGCTTTTTCATCTTTAAACTTATATGGTGATTGGCATCTACACTTTTACCACGACAACAGGCAAAACATTTCGTCTTTCAATCACCCACGTGGGTATAACCAATGAGGAGATGGCACGTGGGTACCTGCTTCTATAAACCAATGAGGAGATGGGAGAGGCAGGACTTGCAGCGCGATCTGCATCAGAAATAGGAATTACTTCTATTTTAGCCCTTGGCATTGCAGACGCTCCTTGGCGCGACAGTGTGTGTGCAATAATTGAACAACATGGATTTCTACATTTATTTTGTGACGCACGCGCACGCGACGTGTCCGGTCTGGTCAGCATGTTATAGTACTGCGCCATTACTTTCTTTGTGTGTTGTTTTTAAGAGGTTGATTTTTACAGATTTGTTAGACTCGCCATACACCCGTAATTTGTCCTTATTATATTGACTCATATAGTTAAAAACATCCAGTTAATGGGGATTTTCAGGCTTGCTGTAAACCAAACCCTTTATTGCATTCTCTATGTTAATTAGTCCCACGGTTAGTTTAAAGCATTACAGCAATTATGGAAATGACCACTAAGCACTTAATGCCTGCCCATGGCTTTATAACCACGATTAAAAATAGATCTGATTTCAGCATCAACAGCTGGGAATTATAGAATTGTGGTTAAACATGGGGGATGTTTAGACCCAGGGATATGGATCATTTTAGGTTCTCTTAGGTTTAGTTTTGTTGAGAAAGAGTTCCAATATCCCAGTGATCGCTTTGATATTTTCATTAAAAAATCAGCATCTCAGCAAAAGCCATGCACATGGCTTAAAGCTCAAAGCCATCTGTGAAAAAGATCCATAGAGATGTCTTAACCAATAGAGAAGAGAGGGCACCTGGAGTTATAAAGCATTCAGTAGTTCTGTTGACACTGGTCAGGGGTCATGGGTTCAGGCAGGTGGGAATCTATCTACCCAGCAGGCTTAGAGTCACTGGCCATCTAGTCCCTGCTCCCCAACCTACTTCTACTATTCATCATCTTCCTCCTCTGTCATGGTGTAGCCCCAACCCAACTCCCTTCTCCACAGACATTGCATAATCCCTTCACTACGTGAGCTGGAACTGGAAGTGAGTTTGGATTCTATTTCCTTCCTGTTCCTGCTTTAACATTCCATGCTTTAATTAATGGAATTATGAGAGAGTCACAAAGTATGACTCAATAGCTCCAGCAGTGCTGACGCGGAGATGTACAACATTGGCCCCATAACAAATGCAGATAACTTCTAAGGAGTCCAAAGAGAAGGGCACCGTATTCAACATAAGATCAACTGTGCAAAGTCAGATTAGGCTTTGCAGACACTGTGAATATATACAGTACCAGTCAAACGCTTGGACACACCTACTCATTCAAGAGTTTCTTTATTTTTTAAATTGTTTTTGTTGATTACTACATGATTCCATATGTGTTATTTAATTGTGTTGATGTCTTCACTATTATTCTACAATGTAGAAAATAGTAAAAATAAAGAAAAAACGTTGAATGAGTAGATGTGTCCAAACTTTTGACTGGTACAATTTAAATACTGAACAAGAATATCAACGCAAAATGCAACAATTTCAATGATTTTACTGAGTCACAGTTCATAGATGGAAATGAGTCAATTGAAATAAATTAATTAGGCCCTAATCTATGGATTTCACATGACTGGGCACCCATGTTTAGGCCTGGGAGGGCACCCAGTAGTGAGTAAGGCCCAGCCAATCAGAATAATTTTTTTCCCTGGAAAAGGGCTTTATTACAGACATAAAATACTCCTCAGTTTCATCAGCTGTCCGGGTGGCTGGTCTCAGAAGATCCCTCAGGTGAAGAAGCCGGATATGGAGACCCTGGGATAGTATGGTTACACATGGTTACACACAACCTCTACTGGACCAGTGTATGTCGTGTGTGTGCGTGCGTGTGCCCCCCCCCCCCCCCGCTGGACGCTTGAGCTAAAGTAGGCTAATATGATTAGCATGAGGTGAGGTTGTAAGTAACAAAAGTATTTCCTTCAATTCTAGTTAATAATAATATATGCCATTTAGCAGACGCTTTTATCCAAAGCGACTTACAGTATATATGCCATTTAGCAGACGCTTTTTATCCAGTCATGTGTGCATACATTCTACGTATGGGTGGTCGCGGGGATCGAACCCACTACCCTGGCGTTACAAGCGCCATGCTCTACCAATTGAGCTACAGAAGGACTGCACTGTCCAATTGTTATTATTATGTTTTACCTTTATTTCACTAGGCAAGTCAGTTAAGAAGAAATTCTTATTTTCAATGATGGCTTTGGGACAGTGGGTTAACTGCCTTGCTCAGGGGCATAATGACAGATTTTTACCTTGTCAGCACAGGGATTTGATCTTGCAACCTTACAGTTACTAGTCCAACACTCTAACCACTAGGCTACCTGCCACCCAATTTACAGTAGCCAGTACAGTGAAAGAATACCATGCTATTGTTTGAGGAGAGTGCACAATTATGATCTTGAATATGTATTAATAAACCAATTAGGCACATTTGGGCAGTCTGGATACAACATTTTGAACAGATATGCAATGGTTCATTGGATCAGTCTAAAACTTTGCACATACACTGCTGCTAATACATTATGGCCTTTCTCTTGGATTTCAAAGATGATGGTACAAACAAACAAAACAAAAATTATTTGTATTATGTTTTACCAGATCTAATGTGTTATATTCTCCTACATTTCCACAAACTTCAAAGTGTTTCCTTTCAAGTGCTATCACGAATATGCATATCCTTGCTTCAGGTCCTGAGCTACAGGCAGTTAGATTTGGGTATGACATTTGAAGCGAAAATTTAAAAAAAGGGTCAGATCCTTAAGAGGTTTAAAGGCCGGTAGGACGTACTGCCAAATTCTCTAAAATTACATTGTAGAGCTTAGCTTATATAGAGAAATGAACATTCAATTCTCTGGCAACAGCTCTGGTGGACAATCCTGCAGTCAGCATGCCAAATGCACACTCCCTCAAAACTTGAGACATCTGTGGCATTGTCTTGTGTGACAAAACTGCACATTTTAGAGTGGCCCTTATTGTCCCCAGTACAAGGTGCACCTGTGTAATGAGTATGCTGTATTACTCAGATCGAGGTAGAATCTTTTCCAAGAGAATGACTCATTTTCAGTAGAAAGTTGTATATGGCTTAGAATTATTATCTGATTTTCTAATTTAATATAATTTAAATCAGCTTTTATTACAGGATAAGACTGCATATGTCTTTGAAGAATGGTGCTGGAATGTACTGCGGACGTCTTACGGGCTCCTGAACAATTCTGCTATTGTGTGTGTTTTTTTGCACGGATCTTTACTTTTTTGGACATAATGTTTCCATCATCGTTTCCTATGAGCAATAAAAGCTTCTGGACATCAGAACCGCGACTACTAACCTCAATTTGGATTACGATTTCTACTTCAATGAGTCAGTGGCACAGTACATGCTGCTCACCCCAGACCAGGCCCTAATCCCTGACACTCGGAAGAGAAAGACAACACCGATATAGAGGCTGACATGCGGGTACCCTGATGAAACTACGGCAGCGAGTAAATCCTTTGCCTCTACCCTCTGTTCTATTGGCGAATGTACAATCACTGGAGAACAAACTGGATTATCTCTGTTCGAGACTATCCCACCAATGGGACCTGAAGAACTGTAATAACCTATATTTCTCGGAAACTTTTTTTATGCATCGGCAGGACAGAACGGCAGCGTCGGGTAAGCTATAACCATGAAATGTTTTGAAAGGCTGGTCATGGCTCACATCAACACCATCATCCCAGACACCCTGGTGCCACACCAATTCACATACCGCCCCAACAGATCCACAGATGACGCAATCTCTATTGCACCACACACTGCCTTTTTCCACTTGGACAAATGGAACACCTAAGATACATACATAAGAATGCTGTTCATTGACTACAGCTCAGCGTTCAACACCATAGTGCATGCACACGACTCCAACACCATAGTGCATGCACACGACTCCAACACCATAGTGCATGCACACGACTCCAACACCATAGTGCATGCACACGACTCCAACACCATAGTGCATGCACACGACTCCAACACCATAGTGCATGCACACGACTCCAACACCATAGTGCATGCACACGACTCCAACACCATAGTGCATGCACACGACTCCAACACCATCATTAAATCCACCGATGACACAACGGTGGTAAACCTGATCACCGACCACGATGAGACAGTCTATAGGCAGGAGTTCAGAGACCTGGCCAGAACAACAACCTTTCCCTCTACATCAGCAAAACAAAGGAGCTGATTGTGGACTACAGGAAACGGAGGGCCGAGCACACCCCCATCGATGGGGCTATAGTGGAGTGGGTCGGGAGCATCCAGTTCCTTGGTGTCCACATCACTAAGGATCTATCGTTGTCATAACACACCAACACATTCATGAAAGGGGCACAACAATGCATCTTCCCCCTCAGAGAACTGAAAAGATTTTGCAGAAAGTTATACAGCTGCACCATTGAGAGCATCTTGACTGACCTCTTGGTATGGCAACTGCTTGGTATCCGACCGCTACAGAGGGTAGTGCTGACGGCCCAGTACAACACTGGGGCCGACCTCCCGGCCGCCCAGGACCTCTATACCAGGCATTGTCAGAGGAAGTATGGAATCAATAGGACCCTGAACAGCTTCTACCCCCAAGCCACAAGACGACTAAATAGTTATTCCAGGTAGCTATTTGGTTAACTATTGGATCCTTTTCTACTAACTTTTTTGACTCACATACCCCAGGAATACGATGGGAAGGCTGCGAACTGTTACTGTTTACTATCTGTCACTTTATTTCTAGTTCTATGTACATATCTACCTCAATTACCTTGTTTCACTGCACATTAACTCTCTACTGGTGTCCCTGGTACATCGATCATTACTCATTGTGTATCTCAGTGGTTCCCAAACTGTTTGGCCGGGGAATTTTGTTATGGGCCTGCGCTACAGACAGCTATATCAGTCCGCTAATACAGGAATAGTCAAGGCCCAGTGCACTACTTCAGTGAACCAAAAAAATGTTGTCAATTATTTTGTTTTATTTTTAATTAATATATACTGTTTATAGTAATACAAAATTAAAAGAATGAAAAATAAATTGTTCACTGAAGTAGAGCACTGGGCCTTGACTAGTTGTCACGACTTCCGCCGAAGTCGGTCTCTGTCCTTGTTTGGACGGCGGTCGACGTCACCGGCTTTCTAGCCATTGCCAATCCACTTTTCATTTTCCATTGGTTTTGTCTTGTCTTCCGTCACACCTGGTTCCAATTCCATCAATTACATGTTGTGTATTTAACCCTCTGTTCCCCTCCATGTCCTGTCCGTAATTGTTTGTTGTAGTGCTTGTGCACGTTATTGCTGGTGTGTACTGGATTTTGTTTGACCCGTTTTTTTGTATTGATTCTGTTTACGGTGGTTTCTGGTTATTAAACTAAACCGTTGTAAATCAGTTTCCGCTCTCCTGCGCCTGACTTCTCTGCCGCCAGTAGCATCGCATTACACTAGTCCTGCATTAGCACACTGATTACCCTGGAATGTGTCCAGATGTTCTGACTGGTACTGTATTGAAAATGTCAATGTTTTTAGGGTATGCGACAGCACTCTCAGCACCTCTACTTCCTGCTGCTTCCTGCAGCACCTCTACTTCCTGCTGCTTCCTGCAGCACCTCTACTTCCTGCTGCTTCCTGCAGCACCTCTACTTCCTGCTGCTTCCTGCAGCACCTCTACTTCCTGCTGCTTCCTGCAGCACCTCTACTTCCTGCTGCTTCCTGCAGCACCTCTACTTCCTGCTGCTTCCTGCAGCACCTCTACTTCCTGCTGCTTCCTGCAGCACCTCTACTTCCTGCTGCTAATTCCACACCTGTTTTTTACAAGGCATGTGAAGAACAAAATGTGATTGGATATGAAAGTGCCTGGCAAGAGGAAAAATACAAATGTTTGGGGAAAAGTTCAGCAAAAGGGAGTGATTGCAGCTTTGATAAAGCCTATGATCTGCCTATGATTAGCCTATGATAAAGCCTATGATCAGCCTATGATCAGCCTACGATAAAGCCTATGATCAGTCTATGACCAGCCTATGATCAGCCTACGATAAAGCCTATGACCAGTCTATGACCAGCCTATGATCAGCCTATGATCAGCCTACGATAAAGCCTATGATCAGCCTATGATCAGCCTACGATAAAGCCTATGATCAGTCTATGACCAGCCTATGATCAGCCTATGCTTTTTCATATAAATCCATTATTTGCCACATCATTGCCTTTAATTACATGTTCCCTCATCCATGAAATGGAACTTAGCCGTTGACCATCATTTTGACAGCCTGTCTGAATTGGGAATCATATTCTCATTTATTCTTCATGATTTAGACTGTAATTTGGTCATTAATGCCTCATGCTTTCTTCACTTATTTAAACTATAGTATCTTTTTCATGTGGGTTAGACTTAAATTAGTCAGAAGTGTACGTTGAGTGATAGATTAAGTTTTAATGTTACGTACACAAGTACAGTGAAATGTCTTTCTTGCAAAGCTCTAAACCCAACAACACAGTAATCAATAACAATGTAATACTAAAAAATAACAAGTTAGAACAAAAGCATAAACAAATCTGAAATAAGAAGAAACACGATAAAGTAAGTAAGGATACTATATACAGAGTCAGGTCTAGTACCATAATTATAATGTGCAGGGATACTGGAGTGACAGAGATAGAAATGTATTGGGGTAAGGTGACTAAGCATCAAGTTATATAATAAGCAGAGTAGCAGCAGCATATTTGATGATTGTATGTGAGTGGGTGTAAGTGTGTGTAGAGTCAGTGTAAATGTATGTGCATATTATGTGTGTGTGAGCAAATAATGGAGTGAGTGTTTGTGTGTGTTGAAGTGTCAGTGTCGGTGTGCGTGAGTGTGTAGGGTGTGCATAGAGTAGTGTGTGCATTGTGAGTGTAGCCATTTCTAAGCTATTTAGTAGTCTTATTGCTTGGGGATAGAAGTTGTTCAGGAGCCTGTTGGTGTCAGACTTGATGCACCGGGACCGCTTGTCATGCGGAAGCAGAGAGAACAGTCTATGGCTTAGGTGGCTGGAGTCTTTAATGATTTTCCACGTTCATCGTTGCTTAGCGTTCATCGTTGCTTAGCGTTCATCGTTGCTTAGCGTTCATCGTTGCTTAGCGTTCATCGTTGCTTAGCGTTCATCGTTGCTTAGCGTTAATCCCTTCCCTCTACTCCCTTGCCGTTGGCTCTGGTCTTTGTGTAAGCAGCTAGATAGTTAAGAAGGTTAGCGGCTAAGAGTCTCTGCTATGGGGACAGCAGTTGTGCGGCTGCAAAGGAATAAACCAGCTGCTTTTTTAATTGAAATGTAAAGGCCAAAATGCTACATCCACCTAAAATGTTACCATTGTGAGGCTGTGCCTCGGAAGATTTAATGGTTCTGGTCTTCACCTGAATGAGGGCAGAACACCCTGCTATGCTGACAACTCTGCCAAAGCTCACACAGACCGTTGAGACTTTGGGATTTGGGGATATTATTTTTTATATCTTTATCTCTCCACCTTCACCTCAATATCCCCCTCTCTCTTTCTCCCGTTTTCTCTCTTTTCTCTCTTTTCTCTCTTTTCTCTCTTTTCTCTCTTTTCTCTCTCTCTCTCTCTCTCTCTCTCTCTCTCTCTCTCTCTCTCTCTCTCTCTCTCTCTCTCTCTCTCTCTTCTCTCTCTCCTGCTCTCTCTTTCTCCCGTGCTCTCGCTTTTCTCTCTTTTCTCTCTTTTCTCTCTTTTCTCTCTTTTCTCTCTTTTTCTCTCTCTCTCTCTCTCTCTCTCTCTCTCTCTCTCTCTCTCTCTCTCTCTCTCTCTCTCTCTCTCTCTCTCTCTTTCTCCCGTGTTCTCGCTTTTCTCTCTTTTCTCTCCTTTCTCTCTCTCTCTCTCTCTCTCTCTCTCTCTCCCTCCCCTCTCTCTCTTTTTCTCTCTCTCTCTCTTTCGCCCCGTGCTCTCGCTCTCTCTTTTTCTCTCTCTCTCTCTTTCTTTCTCTCTTGCTCTCTCCCTTTCTCTCTCCCTTTCTCTCTCTCTCTCTCTCTCTCTCTCTTTTGCTCTCTCTCTCTTTTCTCTCTCTCTCTCTCTCTCTCTCTCTCTCTCTCTCTCTCTCTCTCTCTCTCTCTCTCTCTCTCTCTCTCTCTCTCTCTCTCTCTCTCTTCTCTCTCTCTCTCTCTCTCTCTCTCTCTCTCTCTCTCTCTCTCTCTCTCTCTCTCTCTCTCTCTCTCTCTCTCTCTCTCTCTCTCTCTCTTTCTCTCTCTCTCTCTCACCCTCTCTCTCTCTTTCTATCTTTCTTTCTTTCTCTCTTTCTCTCTCTTTCTCTTTTCATTAAATTATACATAATTCATATCTCCTTCATTATAAGGCCCTTCCCTTTAGCTGTGGTAAGTGTCAGTTGTAATCATAGTAATGGCAAAGTAAAAGAAAGAGAGATGGAAAACTTTCTCCGTAACGTCTGATGAATAAAGATGTGCTTTCAGGGAATCATTTTGAAAGAATAATGGCTTGGCTGTGAGCATGGAAAATGGGTGCAAAGCAACCAAAAAAGTTTAACAAATGGGCAACCATTGTTGAAGTCTACCTTGGTTCTTTAGTCTTACCATGTAAAACAATGCTATTGCTGGGAAGAAGCTCTCTCTAAGAAATATTGCTAGTGTTCGTTCCAAGCAAGAGACAACACAACTGTGTGTTTGTATTTAGATTCAAAGTGCATGTCTCATCACTGAAAATATGACTTTCAGGCAATGTCCCTTTGGGAAATGAATGGTAGACGTAATGTGACGAGGTTATCAGATCCCACTGTCAATTTCAAAATGCTAAATAGAAAATTGCATCTATTGCCTTAGAGGAACAGGATATAAAACATGTCAATAAAAAGGGAAAAGGGACTCTTCAAACTGCATTCTGTGCTCCCGTGTGAATTTTGAAATGCTTGAAACGTTTTCTAATAAATTCACTGTCACGAATCCCGTTTCCTGAGTCTGTTTTTTGCCTATGTTCTGTCCTGGAGTGTTTTTTCCGGCGTCCTGGAACGCACCCTGTCTGGTTGCCGGGCAATGTAGCCAGTTGGGAGTTCTGATTACCCGCACCGGTATCCCATCAGCTATCTGCACACCTGGTCCTGATCATCATCTCTCCTCTTCATAAGCCCGGACCTGACATCCATTCCCTGCCGGATTGTTAGCCATGAACATTATGTTGTGCCATAGTATCAGCCTCACGTTGGATAGAATTTGTTTTGTTGATTTTTACGTATTGCTTGCCTTAAACTTACCTCCGTTTGTTCTGTCTTCAGTTACTCACCCGGATCATTTACCCCATTCCCGCCTGGTCGTCGGAGGATTCCGCTACCCCATTGGATCCACCTATTTACTCCCATCAACTCACCACCGCTGCCCGCTATGCCACCTGGATATATCTACCCATTCACATTCACTTGTAAATAAATACTCACCTTCTTCCCACTCACCTTGTCCTGGTCTGCTTCTGGGTTCGATTTTGAAAGAACGTGACATTCACATGGGACCATAGAAATCAATGTGTCCCTTTGTTTAATCTCGTTCAAATTGGCTCGCATAACACACCAATAATTGTTGTCATGGATGCACAAAATGCATTTGACAGAATCGAATGGCGCTTTCTGTTCCGAAATCGTTAAGAGAAACCAGTTCAAAAGTGTTTGGACACCCCTTCAAATGAGTGGATTCGGTTATTTCAGACACATCCGTTGCTGACATGTGTATAAAAATCGAGCACACAGCCATACGATCAACATAGACAAACATTGGCAGTAGAATGGTTTTACTGAACTGCTCAGTGTCTTTCACTTTCTGCCCTGCTATTGCTGCCCCGAGCAACTGTAAGTGCAACTATTGTGAAGTGTAAATGTCTAGGAGCAACAATGGCTCAGTTGCGAAGTGGTAGGCCACACAAGCGCACAGAACTGGACTGCCGAGTGCTGAAGCGCATAAAAATTATCTCTCTGTCCTCAGTTGCAACCCTCACCGGCGAGTTTCAAACGGCCTCTGTTTGTTGGGAGCTTCATGAAATGGGTTTCCATGGCTGAGCAGCGGCACACAAGCCTAAGATCACCATGCACAATGCCAAGCGTCGGCTGGATTGGTGTAAAGCTCGCTGCCATCGGACTCTGGAGCAGCGGAAACGTGTTCTCTGTAGTGATGAATTACAGAGTGGGGAGACCCTCAGCAGATACAGTAAGTCTATCATTATAGGGATTGTCTACTGACTGAATGGGATCAGGATAGGACATTTTCAGCACATGTTTTGTGACTTTTTACAATAATTTATATGAGCAGGGACCATTGACCACTTTTGGATGTGTTTTAAATTATTCTGTTGAACTTCTCCCATGGCCATCGGTGTCTTGGTGGCCATCTCCCATGACCATCGGTGTCACATATTCAACATTGAGGTTACGGGGCCTTTCTGTTCTCAACCGGTGGCTTTAATTTCAGGGATTGTGTACAGATGGGCAGATCTGGATTATAGATGTGGATTATACAGTAGGTCAGATAATTTATAAATAAACAGAGAACAGGTCTGTATGTCTGTCTGCCTTCCTGTGCCTGCCTGCCTGTCTGTCTGCCAGTATTCTCTTCACATTGCCGTAGAAACCCTATCTGAATAAGTTTTTACAATTCCATATTATGTTTTTGGGTACTTTTGCTTAGACTAGGTGGTGAATCTGAGCTAAAATAATACCCACTTTATGACTTTCGACTTGTCCGTTCAAATCATAGATACTGAAATATAAACTGACACTTTAATAGAAAATATGCAAACGAACAGTGACAAGTACATGTGTCTTACATGTTTTAAACAAATCTTCTTCCCAACTTCCTTTTTGCTCCAAACACAATATATGATGGTTTGGCCAAGATGAGAAAACCTTTTGGCTATGTACTGTATACACACTGATGTGTGTAGAAAAGGGACAAGGTCATCTCAAGAACAAACAAGAAAAACAGAACGTTACTTATTCATTGACATTTGGGTCTTACACACCTGGATTTTGGGTATCTCGATCTAATTTGACTGTTGACTGCTAATAGGGGCGGCAGGTAGCCTAGTGGTTAGAGCGCTGGGGCAATAATTGAAAGGTTGCTAGATTGAATCCCCAAGCTAACGAGGTAAAAAAATCTGTCATTCTGCCCCCGAACAAGGCAGTTAACCCATTGTTCCTAGGCCGTCATTGTAAATAAGAATTTGTTCTTAACTGATTTGCCTAGTTAAATAAAGGTAATGAAATAATCTCAGGTAAAACCAAGCTACTCTCCGACTGAAAGAACAAACTGTGTATTTGTATGTGACAGTAATATGCACTCTGTTTCGAGTGATTGCATAATTCTTATTTCCTCTTACACTTGCAACCTCCTTTTGGACACCAAGGAGCATTAGACAGTCTTATCTCCATGTGTGTGTTCGCCTGAGGAATTTGATAACGGAGGCCCCCTTAAAGCACTGTTGCTAATTGGGATTTTAGACAGGTTTAACAGCCATTGTGATAAACCATGAGCTCTTCATACCAAACTCATTTCTGAGCTCAAGAACCGGGCCAGTTTTGATAACGAGCTTTCTGCCCTCCCACTCTAAGGCAGTTATAGGCTAGTACATGGACTTGAAAAGCAAAGCCGCCATCTTGACTCCCATGAACACTGACAAACCATGACAGGGGATGCAGACCATATTTGAGAATGGCATTGCACTCGTAGGCAGCATGGATGCCAGGTAGATTAGCTTTAATGTGATCTCTGGGTTCATGTTAAGTTTACAGTGAGGAATTTCATCCTAACATCATCAGGAAATGTGTGTAGGCAGATGGCAAGGACACACTTAAGATCACCCAGAAATAGACTTTGATTCGTAGAAGACAATTGTAATTTCTCAAATTAAATCCCATTTTATTTGTCACATGCTCTGAATACAACATATGTAGTAGACCTTACAGTGAAATGCTTACTATCAAGCCCTTTTAACCAACAATGCGTATTTAAGAAAAATAACTAAAAACATAACTAAAAACAACAATAGCGAGGCTATATACAGGGGGTAACGGTACAGAGTCAATGTGCGGGGGCACGGGTTAGTCGAGGTAATTGAGGTAATATATACATGTAGGTATATTTATTAAAGTGACTTATGCATAGATAACAGAGAGTAGCAGCAGCGTAAAAGGGGGGGCAATGCAAATAGTCTGGGTAGCCATTTGACTAGATGTTCAGTAGTCTTATGGCTTGGTGGTAGAAGCTGATTAGAAGCCTCTTGAGCCTAGACTTGGCGCTCTGGTACAGCTTGCCGTAGTTTGTTGGTGATGTGGACACCAAGGAACTTGAAGCTCTCAACCTGCTCCACTACAGCCCTGTTGATGAGAATGTGGGTGTGCTCGGGACTCCTTTTCCTGTAGTCCACAATCATCTCCTTTGTCTTGATCACGTTGAGGGAGAGGTTGTTGTCCTGGCACTACACGGCCAGGTCTCTGACCTCCTCCCTTTATGCTGTCTTGTCATTGTTGGTGATCAGTCCTACCACTGTTGTGTCATTGGTAAACTTAATGATGGTGTTGTAGTCGTGCCTGGCCGTGCAGTCATGAGTGACCAATCAGTACAGGAGGGGATTATGTTGAGGATCAGCGTGGCGGATGTGTTGTTACCTACACTTACCACCTGGGGGCGGCCCGTCAGGAAGTCCAGGATCCAGTTGCAGATGGAGGTGTTTAGTACCACAGTCCTTAACTTAGTGATGAGCTTTGAGGGCACCATGGTAATGAACACTGATCTGTAGTCAATGAATAGCATTCTCACATAGGTGTTCCTTTTGTCCGGGTGTGAAAGGGCAGTGTAGAGATTGCATCATCTGTGGATCTGTTGGGGCAGTATGCAAATTGGAGTGGGACTAGGGTTTCTGGGATAATGGTGTTGATGTGAGCCATGACCAGCCTTTCAAAGCATTTCTTGGCTACAGATGTGAGTGCTACGGGTCGGTAGTCATTTAGGCAGGTCATCTATTATTATTATTATTATTATATTATAATTATTATTATTATATTATATTATCTTAGTGTTCTTGGGTACAGGGACTATAGTGGTCTGCTTAAAACATGTTGGTATTACAGACACAGACAGGGGGAGGTTGAAAATGTCAGTGAAGACACTTGCCAGTTGGTCAGCGCATGCTAGGAGTACACGTCCTGGTAATCCGTCTGGCCCTGCGGCCTTGTGAATGTTGAGAACTTGTTCTCAACTGGCCTACCCGGTTAAATAAAGGTGAAATAAAAATGTTTAAAATAAATGTTGACCTGTTTAAAGGTCTTACTCACGGAGTAATTTGTTGTCCTGCGGAGAGCGTGATCATACAGTCATCCGGAACAGCTGATGCTCTCATGCATCTTTCAGTGTTATACTAGCCTCGAAGAGACCATAGAAGTTATTTAGCTCATCTGGTAGGCTCGTGTCACTGGGCAACTCTTGGCTGTGCTTTCCTTTGCTTTCCATCTCAATGTGGATGTTGCCTGAAATCCAGGGCTTCTGGTTGGGGTCTGTACGTACAGTCACTGTGGAGATGACATCATCAATGCACTTATTGATGAAGCCAGTGACTGATGTGGTGTACTCCTCAATGCCATCGGAAGAATCTCAGAACATATTCCAGTCTGTTCTAGCAAAACAGTCCTGTAGCTTAGCATCTGCTACATCTGACCACTTTTCTATTGACCGAGTCACTGGTGCTTCCTGCTTTAGTTTTTGCTTGTAAGAAGGAATCAGGAGGATAGAATTATGGGGGAGTGTGAGGGAGAGCTTTGTACGTGTCTTTGTGTGTGGAGTAAAGGTGGTCTAGAGTTGTTTTCTTCTGGTTGTACATTAAACATGCTGGTAGAAATGAGGTAAAATGGATTTAAGTTTCCCTTCATTAATATCCTTGGCCAATAGGAGCGCCGCCTCTGGATGTGCGCTTTCCTGTTTGCTTATGGCTGTATACAGCTCATTGAGTGTGTTCTTAGTGCCAGCATTGTCTATGGTGGTATGTAGACAGCTATGATCCTCACAAGGCATCTCAATCTCCTTCTGTAAATGACTGGGATGAGGGCCTGTTTGGGTGTCTAGAGTAAATCCCATACTTCCGATTCATTAAAGAGAAAAACTTTGTCCAGTTCAAGGTGAGTAATCACTGTTCTGATATCCATAAGCTCTTTTCGGTCATAAGCAATGGTAGCAGAAACATTATGTACAAAATAAGCTACAAACAATGTGAAAAAAAAAACGAAATAGCACAGCTGGTTAAGAGCCCATAAAACGGCAGCCATCTTCTCTGACGCCTTCTTCTTCTTGAGAAACTATTGATAGACATTCGGTACAATGCCACCCTAGCTGCGTGAAGCAGGGGTGCTGAGGGTGCTGCATAATCCCCCGAAAAATCATAATAAAAAAATGAAATATTAATTTAAAAAATATATTGTCTTAACAAAAATAGTAAACTGGGCCTTTATTAGTCTTGTATTAGCTGACCGACATAGCCATCTGTAGCTTTGGGGAAACATTCTCAGCCCGCCACCCACCCGTCAGAGAAAAAAATCACCTCTACCCCCAAACATCTTCCCGCGGCTATGAATGCCACTGAAACATTTCATGAACAGTGTTCACACAGGCAGTTATTGTAGCACAACTATTGCAGGTCTGTTCTAGTAAGTTCCACTGTGTCTGTGAGCTCTCCTAACCTTTTCTTCACTCTTGTTTTTGATTTTCTTTGACATATCCTCCATTAGTGATAGAATGGAAAGGCATTGAGAATGTGACATCTGTAACGTATCACCTAGCATAAATCTCTCTGCAGTTTCCTTAAAGATGGATATCATATGAACTATGATGTTGATATGATGTTTCCCATGAAGAGTGAATTATGTACGTCATTTAAACTATTCTGACATTTATAGACTCAAATCTATAACATTAAGAATGGCATGTCCAGTAATTCACGTTAAAAAGACAAGATACAGATGTTCTCTCTCATTCATGGCATTTGTGACTTGCATGTTTGAGATATCTTCTTGGTGGGATATTTAAGTTGCTTTAAGACAACGCTATTCATATGAGCTGATATAGTCCAGGCCAAACTTTCTCCTGAGGCTAATTTTGCTTGTTTGTGGGGCTGTCAGGGTTGTTCCCTCTCCCACCTCGCAGTCTGTTAACACAAGCCATGAAGTAACATCCTCCACCCAGGGAGCTTTTGGTTTTATGTCAGAGAAGCACCAATGCTATTCAAAACCATCACCCTCGTCTCAGAATAGAAGGTGGCAACTTATTTGGCCTTCTTAGTTATCTTTCCACATCCCCTTTAATTAACAGGGACAGGTTTGGAACCCCTTGTGATTGCCGGAAGGGGGAAATCAATTGCTGGACAGCTAATCAGGGCATGTTTAATGCTGTGGGTTTTGTGATTGAGTTCCATTCATTTGTCTTCACTCTGAGACACGTGAACCACCTTGACATCCTGCAGTAACATTCATTTAGGTCTGGGCTGCAAGGAGGTAATCAAGCGGCTGTTCTAACTGGACTCGAACAACACAATTAGTGTGACCCTCTCAAGGTCAGATAATTATCTTGGTAATTCATTATTTTATGCTAATCGATATACAATTGGTTTATTGGCTTTGTAGTTTTGCTGTTGGCAGGTTTAATTCCATCAATTGACTTTTTTTTATAGCAGGTCAACATAAATAGCCAGACATGTAGCAGTTGTGTCATTCGCCAACATTAACAAAAATAAATTGATCGTAAATAATAATAATAATGAATTGTCAGTAAGTGGTTACCCACACCTGGTCTAGTCTTCCTCATGGTTGAGTCTTGGTCAATCATGACGGTCTGAGTATCCCCTTTTGACACTTGTGACACTCGTGGTCAATCATGACGGTCTGAGTATCCCCTTTTGACACTTGTGACACTCGTGGTCAAGCCATGTAAGAAGCACATAGGTATCATGAAGCAAGGTACCTTTTTTTGGGAAAGAATCTTGGTGGGAAAGCATGAAGAATTGATGACAGGCACAGATGGAGGTGCATTAGGTCTGACTACAGTAGGCTCTGCTCTGATGCGTGTGCAGGGCTGTAGCAGCTAAAGTGCTTTATCTCAAGGTGCTTCAAAACAACATATCTGCACACCATGTACTTTCCCGAAATGAGCACACAGAGATTCGCACAGCAAACTTAGGAACACATAATATTGTGTAACCATACCATTTGCAGCACAGTCTTAAATTTGTGTCATTTAGCAGATGCTCTTATCCAGAGCAATGAGTGCATACATTTTTGTACCGGTCCACCATGGGAATTGAACCCACAACCCTGGTGTTGCAAGTGCCAATCTCTAGCAACAGAGCTTCTAGGGTTTTCTTTCTCGCTCACAATCTAAATGAACATGTTGCCACCTGACAAATAAGATTGAATTCCACTCTCTATGTGACACCTCTCAGTATGATTCTAACTTTCTGACACGGTTCGCTTTATCACCTCGTTTCTGACCTTTTCCACCCCACGTGAGCCTGTCATGACTCTGACAGTGTTGTTTACGGGCAAGTTTCAGTCATAATAAACACAAACCAGGGTGTCAGGAAAAGATGTGAAAGATACGGCAAGGCTGACAAAGGTCACTTGACCTAAGCTGTCACCAGTTACCCCATGTACTATACTAGTAGTACCATTTTCTCTTATGGGGAAGGACAGTTCAATATTTGAATTGCTTAGGCCTATTTTTTGTAGGAGCCAAATTGGAGGAATGATGATAAACTCTTTCCCTCACTGATGTTTTTAACACCACAGAAACAGTAGCTGTACACATGACCAAGCCACAATGGAAACAATCCTGTCATATTTGTAATCCTCTTCAGTAAGGCATTTGACAAATGTGTTCTAGACAGCCTGCATGTTGAATCAATGATTCCTTATGACAACTTCACAATAGCTCATGCAGATTAAGATGTTGACTGGAAAGAGGCCATAATTCATTTTTAGGTTCAATCCGAAGGTAAATGCTGTGTTCTACACGGGGAAGTCAGCCTCTTAGAGCAGTTTTTTTTTGTACTTTTCTTGCCCAGGGACTCCCTCATCATATCTTAACAAAAAAAATAGTCACGTCTTATCATCAGGTCAGTTGATAATGGCAAGTAGAAGTAATCAACATTTTAAAATTAATACATTTTGTAGACCTTCCCACAGTTGGAGAGACAATTTTGCAGTTGTAAAGCAGTTTTGGGCTATTTTTCCATTGAGCTGAGAGAAAATATTGCAGTTTGAATATATTATCTAGTTCTACACAGTTTGGCATGAAGCTGAGAGACCATCTTGGAGTTTAAAGCAAATTTCCTGCAATTCTATGTATTTTGTCATCGCTAATACCGTGTTCCTATGCTCAAACATTATAACTAAATCAATGGGCCTGTGTACTGAATGATTGGTTTTGGGAATGTTTGATTCTCTGTGACTGTCTCGCTTTTGTTAGTTAGATTGTTAGTTCTCAAAGATAGTATTATTTAAAAAATGTACACTACGTGTACAAAACATTAGGAACACGTTCCTAATATTGAGTTGCACCCCCTATTACCTTCAAAACAGCCTCAATTCGCTGGGGGCATGAATCTGCAAGGCGTTCCATAGGGATACTGGCACATGTTGACTCCAATGTTTCCCACATTTGTGTCAAGTTGGCTGGATATCCTTTGGGTGGTGGACTATTCTTGTTACACACAGGAAACTGTTGAGCGTGAAAAACCCAGCAGCATTACAGTTCTTGACACACTCAATACGGACCCAATACGCACACACACTCACACCTAGAGCAAAGTGACAACTCCTCCACACAGAAACAAACGCATACACATAATGAGCGTACGACTTCATCTTTATATACTTCTCTATTGTACTGTACCACAGACGTGTTATGGACGATGAGCCTCTGTAATGTGACATTTCTGTGACAACATGCTATGGCTTTTCCAGTACGATGAGGGGTTTATAATCCACTTCTCAGTTATAATCCATGGATCAATCCCCTCATGTCTACCATCCAAAGGAGATCCCAGTCTCATACTGCGTAGTCTCATTCATTTGTCTCAATGTATGATAAGTCTGTTCTTTTGGGGTCTGTAATATACAAACCCAAACCCTCATTTATAATTAGTTTTGTAGTCTGAATATGTTTTACTCTCTCTTCTTTTAGAAATTCATGCATACATCTGTATTAAGGAAATATCTGAAAGAGCTGTGGCACCTCATAAGCCGGTCAATGAAGTTCCAATGTACAGAAACATGTACAGAGACCAAACACAATGAGCATGTGTGTTTACAACATGAACTAATGCAACAGTACAGTGTTTCTATGAATAGGCCCTATATTATCATACCGGTATTTACTAAGTAAGGCAAGAGAATAGGTTATGGATTTACATTTTGAATGTTCAATCCTCGTATTCCCTCAGTAGCATCTCTTGAACTTGATGAGTTTGTGGAAGGCCAGTTTGAACTCGTCATTGAAGGCGGTGTAGATGACGGGATTGATGAGCGAGTTCAGGTAGCCAAGCCAGGTGAACACGTCGAAGAGCACTGGGTGGAACCAGCATTCTTTGCAGATGGCCAGTACCAGGGTACCCACAAAGAAAGGCAGCCAGCACACGATGAAGGCTCCCAGGATGATGCCCAGCGTCTTGGTGGCCTTCTTCTCCCGGGCGGCGCACAGACGCTTCCTCTCCAGCACACTGTCTGCCAGCTTCACCTTCACGCTATTGAAGAGAGGCGACCCACCTCTGCCTCCTCCTCCACCCCCGCTGGTTCCCCCTCCAGGTTGCAGGTGGCTTTCCTGGTTGGAGGCGGAAGAATTGATGGAGCAGAGGGAGGAGCCGGCTGACGTCTGGATGAGATGGGCCGTGGTGAAACGTTTGCCGGACGACACCGGAGTCTTGAAGATGCGCGAGCGGGCGGCCACGTAGATCCGGCCATAGAGGATGATCAGCAGCACGGTGGGCACGTAGAAGGCCCCAAAGGTGGAGTAGAGCGTGTAGGAGATCTGGTCTGTGTTTACCAGGCACTCCATCACTTCCTCGTTGGCCTTGGCCTGCCTCCAGAAGAGCGGCGGTATGGAGATAGAGATGGAGATCACCCACACCACCGCTATCATCAGGCCCGCTCGACGCATCGTTCGGCGCTTGGAGTACTCCAGGGCATCAGTGATGGCCCAGTAGCGGTCCAGCGCGATGACACACAGGTGCAGGATGGAGGCGGTGCAAAAGGTGATATCTGATGACAGCCAGATGTCGCAGACGATCTGCCCCAGGGACCAGGTCTTACTCACCGTGTACACGATGCTGATAGGCATGACCAGGATGGACACCAGCAGGTCTGTCACGGCTAGCGAACCGATCAGAAAATTGGCTGGCGTGTGCAGCTTCCGGGTCAGGAAGATGGTGGCAATAACAAAGGCGTTGGACAGTACGGTGGCCAGGGTGATGATGGCCAGGATGGCCGACAGGGAGATCTGCAGACCTAGGAGAATGGCCTCGTCCCAGTGTGCCTCTGAAGTTTTGGGGCTCTCTGTGGCATTGGTAAAGATTGAATCAACGGAGCTATTATCCTGATCCATCTCGCCGTTCCCCTGTAACCCTTTGTTCCAGGTCTAGATGAGGTACATCACCTCAATCGATCACAGCCTACGCTTCACGTTGTCTTCTCCGCATGGTAAAGAGGACTGCATCGATGGATGTCACTTTTGGTTGTCACACGTATCCATGGGACGTGATGGATCCTTTATCCCTTATTTCAGTCTTGAAGACACACTGGGTTATTTGCTTATCTCCGTTTTGATCGTCTCAAAAGTGACGATTGCTATTTAGTTTCATATTATAGATTTTTGTTATACTCGTACCTTTCAATGCACAACTGTTGGCATTATTAATTCAGTAGACACACTAATATTGGTTTGACGCTGAAGTCCGGCGGAGGGATGGCAGACGCTGATTTGTATTCTGCTCTGGTCTCATCAAACCTCTGCTTTCTCGCTCGCCCAAGCTCTTATCTCCACTCCAGCCAGGCCGAGCACAACACCCCAGACCACGGCTCCCTATCAACTGCTGCTTTCATGGTCTCATCCTCTTCAATAACCCTCAGTGAGTCCACAATCAGAGATGATAGTAATACACAGGGATGGCTCGCTCTGTCCTAGTTTAAAGCTGAACCAGGGGTTATTTAATTTAGTTTCAGAGTCAAAGCCTGGGCGGTCCAGCCATGTTGATGTTGAGAGTGAGCTAGAATGTTAACATGATCCACATCAGGTGGGGAGTCCTTTTCAACCGGTCCAGTCATGGACAAAAAGTCAATATCCCTTCTTCATGCCATATGTTTTTGTCTATGCCTTAGAAATTCGCAACTCAATGAGATAAAGGCCAAGGCGTTTGCAGACTCCCAGTGAGACGAAGCACAGCATGTGTTGTATTGATTTCCAGTGTCTGTTAACTTTTTTCCTGTCAAAGCTTTGTTGGTCAGTTAAGCATTCAGGTTTGAGGTCCAGAGGGGAATAGTACTGCACAGCTTATTCCAGGCTTCTATTACAGCATGACAACCTAAGAAGAGGAAAGAAAGAGACAGAAATTGTGTGCATTAGAAATACATACGAGTCACCTTTTCAAACCGCCAAAAAAAAGTATCCTACATGCAGTGATACACGTAAGAATGAACAATACGTGACCTCGACATCTCTGCAATCTCATGCCATGAGACATATTTCTACCACCTACATCCCTATACCCTCATTTCTTTGGAGCGGGGCTGTAATGTGAAGGGCATCTTGTATATGCCTATATCATAATGAAATGCAAATTGATGGACCTGTAGCACATTTCTGATTATCGTTTCAAAAGAACCACTGATTGCTCTTACAGGCACAGGATGGGGACAGGTTATGGTATACATGATATGATACGTGGAACGCACTACACCTATACAGTAGTATACAAACGATGATCACTCTGCTCAATACTGGGGCATCACAGGCATCGTACCTAAGGTAATGGTAATGTGCCGGCCAAGTCCACAACTACCAGTTATTAGAAAATTTGTTATTGAGGGAGAGGAGCAGCAAATATCATACTGCTCTCAGTACACCTGCCCGAAGTACCTTACATTGCAAAACGTTAAAAAACACCCATTAAGAAAATTACTGTAAAAACTGTTAAATCCCTGTGGATTGATGAGGAATTGAAAAATTCTTTAGTTTAGAGGGATGAGGCAAAAGGAACGTCAAATAAGTCTGGCTGCACAACCGATTGGCAAACATACTGCAAATTAGGAAATCATGTGACTAAACTGAATAAAAATAATAAGAAACTACGCTATGAAACAAAGATAAATGAGATAAAGAATGATAGTAAAAAGCTTTGGAGCACCTTAAATTCAATTTTGTGCAAAAAGGCTAACTCAGCTCCATCATTCATAGAATCAGATGGATCCTTCATCACAAAACCCACTGATATTGCCAATTACTTTAATGATTTTTTTAATGGAAAGATTAGCAAATTTAGGCATGACATGCCAGCAACAAACGCTGACACTACACATCCAAGTACAAGTGATCAAATTAATTCCGTAAAGTGAGTGTGGAAGAAGTGGAACAATGTTTGTTGTCTATCAACAATGACAAGCCCACGGGATTTGACAACTTGGATGGAAAACTACTAAGGATAATAGTGGACGGTATTGCCAGTCCTGTTTGCCATAACTTCAATCTAAGCCCACTAGAAAGTGTGTGCCCTCAGGCCTGGAGGGAAGCAAAAGTAATTCCGCTATCCAAGAATAGTAAGCTCCCATTACTGGCCCAAATGGCCGACCAATCAGCCTGTTATCAACCTTAAGTAAACTTTTGGAGAAAAAAAATGTTTTAACAGATACAATGTTATTTTACTGTAAACAAATTAACAACAGACTTTCGGCATGCTTATGGGGGAGGACATTCAACAAGCACAGCACTTACACAAATGACTAATGATTGGCTGAGAGAAATGTATGATTTACAGACTTCAATGCGACTTTTGACATTATTGATCATATTCTGCTGATGGAAAAACGGATGTATTATGGCTTTACACCCACTGCTATATTGTGGATTATGTTGGAGAGACTTCCATTAAAGAACACCCTCTTTGTTCTGTCTAAAAGACCACAGAGGGTGTTCTTTAATGGAAGCCTCTCCAACATTATCCAGGTAGAATCTGGAATTCCCCAGGGCAACTGTCTAGGCCCCTTACTTTTTTCAATCTTTACTAATGACATGCCACTGGCCTTCAGTAAAGCCAGTGTGGCTATGTATGCGGATGACTCAACACTATACATGTCAACTACTCCCGCAAATTAAATCACTGTAACACTTAACAAAGAGCTGCAGTTAGTTTCAGAATGGGTGGCAAGGAATAACTTAGTCCTAAATATTTCAAAAACCAAAAGCATTGTATTTGGTACAAATCATTCACTAAACCATAAACCTCTACTAAATCTGATAATTAATCATGTGGAAATTGAGCAAGTTGAGGTGACTAAAATGCTTGGGGTAACATTGTAAACTGTCATGATCAAAACATGTTGATACAGCAGTAGCTAAGATGGGGAGAAGTCTGTCCATAATAAATCGCTGCTCTGCCTTTGTACAATACTATCAACAAGGCAGGTCGTACAGGCTCTTGTTTTGTCGCACCTGGACTACTGTTCAGTCTTGTGGTCAAGTGTCACAAAGAGGAACCTCAGAAAATTACAATTGGCTCAGAACAGGGCAGCATGGCTGGCCCTTAAATGTACACGGAGAGCTAACATTAATAATATGCATGTACATCTCTCATGGCTCAAAGTTGAGGAGAGAAACTTCATCATTACTTGTTTTTGTAAAAAAGTGTTGACATGCTTAATGCACTGAGGTGTCTGTTTTACTACTAGCACTAAGCTCAGACACCCATATGTGCCCCATAAGACATGCCACCAAAGGTCTCCTCTCAATCCTCAAGTCAAGAGAAGACTATTGGAGGTGCACAGTATACTATATAGAGCCATGTCCACATCAAACTCTTTCCACATCAGGTAACTGATGCAAGCAGTAGAATCGCATTTTAAAAAACAGATTAAAAAACACCTTATGGAACAGTAGGGACTGTAAAGAGGCACACATGATAAGACACACACTCTACACACGTAGACATGGAAGTTGTATTGTAAATATATGATAGTGGAGTAGTGGCCTGAGGGAACACACTAAATCTACTGGGTAAAGTGTTGTGAAATGTAATGTCATGTAATATTTTAAACTGTATAAAACTGTCTTAATGTTGCTGGACCCCAGGAAGAGTAGCTGCTGCCAATGGGGATCCTTAATAAATACAAATACAAATATGCCTGAAATAACACAGCTGCAAAATGGATACTTATAATTTGGTGGGTTTTGAAAGAAAACAATATGGCTACAAAACAAAAGTCATTCATCACAAGAACGAGAGGGTTTTGAAATATCAAATTAATGTCACAGGCTAGGATTAACAAGTCACGTGTGATAACTCAAAGCTCATTGTTTTTCACGTTGTTTATTTCCAGAAAGAATTTCATGTTTCTGTGACCCCACGAGCTTTGAAACGTGGCTGAAAATAAGGAACAGAACTTCACTGACGAGGTGGTTGAGATGTGGCACTGACAGATTGTTTAATTAGAGTGCTGAATGAGTGCTAGGGTATGTCTACTCCTGTCGTTTCACAGTTGCACATCCCTGCACAGTCCTAAATGACAGCCCAGGGAGATTGAACTGTGCATGTTTCATCCTGATATGACACAGTAAATCACCTCCATTTACAGAATAGTGGTGATTGACAAGTAGCCAGTAGAGGAGATTATGGTTTTATAATAGTGTGACAAAATAACAAGCATTTTGGATTCATTTGCAGAGATCCTTTGCCTCTTGCTGTTTGCCAGAAGCGTAGGTGTGTGGGAATAATAGTCTTAGCATACATTTCTAGCAAGTCAGAGAAGTTGGCTGCCGTACTTCAGAGAGGACGTGTAGATGGAGATAACAATGAGTCTGAGGAGGAAGTTGGCTGCCGTACTTCAGAGAGGACGTGTAGATGGAGATAACAATGAGTCTGAGGAGGAAGTTGGCTGCCGTACTTCAGAGAGGACGTGTAGATGGAGATAACAATGAGTCTGAGGAGGAAGTTGCCTGCCTTACTTCAGAGAGGACGTGTAGATGGAGATAACAATGAGTCTGAGGAGGAAGTTGGCTGCCGTACTTCAGAGAGGACGTGTAGATGGAGATAACAATGAGTCTGAGGAGGAAGTTGCCTGCCGTACTTCAGAGAGGACGTGTAGATGGAGATAACAATGAGTCTGAGGAGGAAGTTCCCTGCCGTACTTCAGAGGAGTGTCACGTTCGTCGTAATAATAATCGGACCAAGCTGCAGTGCGATATGATTTCCACATATTATTTATTTGAAACGCGCAAAACAACAAAGAAAGAATGAAACGAACGGTAACAAAAAGATGTAACATACACTAACTCAAAACAATATCCCATACACACAGGTGGAAAAAATGCTACTTAAATATGATCCCCAATTAGAGACAATGATAGCCAGCTGCCTCTAATTGAGAATCATACCAAACACCAACATAGAAAAACTAAACTAGAACCCCACATAGAAAAGAATAACTAGAATACCCCCCAGTCACGCCCTGACCTACTATACCATAGAAAAACAAAGGCTCTCTATGGTCAGGGCGTGACAGGACGTGTAGATGGAGATGCCAATGAGTCTGAGGAGGAAATTGGCTGCCGTACTTCAGAGAGGACGTGTAGATGGAGATCTGATTCAAATCAATGCACGCTCCAAAAAAACGCTATGTTACACTTTGAACTATGGCAGTCTTTCCCCATATGCAAAATGATGTGACATTTCATAGACAAAATAGACACGGAAGAGTTTTAAGTAATTACAACGAGGCATATAATATATTTTGCTTTAGAGGGTATTTGCTTTACACTTATATATATTGTAAATATTGATATATTGTCAATATATATATATATATATATATATATATATATATATATATATATATATATATATATATATATATATATATATATATATATTGTTTGATTATGTACAGAGGGTGAAAGAACAACAAGAAAATGTCCTGTATCAGAGATACAATCAATTCTCAAGGTGTCTAAACTCAACTTACTACCAATTGAGCTGGAAGAATAAATTCTCAGTCACCACGAGACAAGGCAGAGGAAAAATGGAGACTCTGGCGCTGCTAAAGATTCCATTGTGCCAGAGTGAGATAGAGACAGTCTTCGTGGTGTAGTGCCTTATGATACATCTAGGAGGGACGTTGCTTTCTGCTCTTTTCAATTACTCCGGCAAACTGAATAAAGCCCCGTCTAACAGAAGCAAAGGCAGGGCACAGTTTATCTGGAGAGATGAGATTCCACTGTAATTCATTTAGCGGAGAGCTTTAGGGGCCAGACAGACCGCAATAACCAATATTAACGGTGACTGAGAGGGATTTAAAGGATTTAGAGGGTAGAGAATTTCCATGTGGAGAATAGGGCTCAGGTCTAAAGGTACAAGGTTTTAATTTGGTTCAGTTGTGTGGGTGAGGCTTAAACCTAGCACTTACAAAGCTATCATCCCACTGTTGCCATGATGTGCAATGAGTTAGGTAACCTACATTTTGCCTTGATTGTGAGGAGTTTAAATAATGGAATAAAGTTATTAGCATGATTCACAGGAGCTTTGCAGAGAAAACAATTATGATATTATTAAGCGTCATGATGTTGCAAAAGACTTAAATCCCTACCTAGCCGGTCACCTATAAAAACACTGACTTCTGAGCTGTGATTGGTTACAACTAAAGGTGGTAGCTCTGTCCTTTAGTCTTGTCAGGTCTACAGTATCGTCTACAGCAGTATAGTCCACTGTAGTCGAGCCTACTGCAGAATAGTTTGCTACAGTAGAGTCTACTACAGTATATTCTACTGCAGTATAGTCTACTACAGTATAGTCTACAGCAGCATAGTCTACTACAGTATATTCTACTACAGTATAATCTACTACAGTATAGTCTACTGCAGTATAATCTACTACAGTATAGTCTACTACAGCATATTCAAATCGTATACAATATAGTCTGCAAAGGTATAGTCTAGTACAGTATAATCTACTAACAGTCTACTACATTATAGGCTATTACACTACAGTCTACTATAGTATAATCCACCACAGTATGGTATAGTCCACTACAATATAGACTGCTACAGTATAGTCTACGGAAGTATAGTCTAAAACAGTATAACCTACGAGAGTATAGTATACTACAGTATGGCCTACTACAGTATAATCTACTACAGTATAGTCTACTGCAGTATAATCTACTACATTATAGGCTATTACACTACAGTTTACTATAGTATAATCCACCACAGTATGGTATAGTCCACTACAATATAGACTGCTACAGTATAGTCTACGGACTTATAGTCTAAAACAGTATAACCTACTAGAGTATAGTATACTACAGTATAGCCTACTACAGTACAGTCGACTACATTATAGCTTACTATAGTATAATATACTATGGTATAGCCTACTACAGTATAGTCTACTACAGTATAGTCTATATTCATTACAATATAGGCTACTACAGTTAAGTATACTACAGTGTAGCCTACTAGATTATAGCCCACTACAGTATAATATACTACAGTATAGCCTATTACGGTATAATATACCACTGTATAGTATAGTCTACTATAGTACAGCATACCACAGTATAATCAGCTAAAGTATAGTAAGTCTAAATAGTACAGCATACTACAGAATAGCCTACTACAGAATAGTCTACTGCAGTAAAGTCTACTACAGAATAGTCTACTGCAGTATAGTCTACTACAGTATAGTCTACGACAGTTTAGTCTTCTAAATTACAGCCTACCACAGTATAGTTTACAACAGTAAAATATAGTACAGAATAATATTGTCTACTATAGTAAAGTGTGACGACCCTGCTACTCTGTCTGCTGTATTCTCTCTTTGTTATTTCCTTATTAGGATGCTGGTGGGCGGAGTTGGGAGGGTTGTCAGCTACATGGGAAACACCTGGGACCGGTGTCTCCCAGGATAAATACACCACTTCCCCATTCATGGAGGAGCCTCTCTCCATGCAGACACACCTGGGCCAGGGGTCTCCCAGGATAAATACACCACTTCCCCATTCATGGAGGAGACTCTCTCCATGCAGACACACCTGGGCCAGGGGTCTCCCAGGATAAATACACCACTTCCCCATTCATGGAGGAGACTCTCTCAATGCAGACACACCTGGGCCCGGTGTCTCCCAGGATAAATACACCACTTCCCCATTCATGGAGGAGACTCTCTCCATGCAGACACCTTTATAGATTTGGTTGTTTTTCTTGGTGTTTTTTTGGTTGTTTGCTTTAGCATCTTTCAACACCCTGCATTATCACATTCATGCAAAACACTCACTTACACTACTGATTACTGATTACAGACACCATTGTATATTATACTTAGTTACTTATTTAATAAATATATATTTAGTTACTCCTTATCTCCACGTTGTCTCCCTTTTGTTACGGGCTTTGAGCCGGTTCGTGACAATAGCCTACTACAACATGGTATAGTACACAAAAGTACAGTAAAATCTACAAACAATCTACTACATTATAGTCTATTACACTGCAGTCTACTATAGTATAATCAACCACAGTATGGTATAGTCAACTACAATATAGACTGCTACAGTATAGTCTACTGACTTATAGTCTAAAACAGTATAACCTACTACAGTATAGTATACTACAGTATGGCATACTACAGTATAATCTACTACAGTATAGTCTACTGCAGTATAATCTACTACAGTATAGTATACTACAGTATGGTATACTACAGTATAGCTTACTACAGTACAGTCTACTACATTATAGCCGACTTTAGTATAATATACTATGGTATAGTACACTACAGTATAGTCTAAGACAGTATATTCATTTCAGAATAGGCTATTACATTTAAGTATACTGCATTGAAGAACTACTACATTATAACCTACTACAGTGTAATATACTATAGTATAGCCTATTATGGTATAATATACCACTGTATAGTATAGTTTACTATAGTACCGCATACTACAGTATAATCAGCTAAAGTGTAGTAAGTCTACTATAGTATAGCCTACTACAGAATGGCCCTATAGTCTACCACAGTATATTCTACTACAGTATAGCCTACAACAGTTTAGCCTATAACAGTTTAGCCTTCTACATTATAGCCTACCACAGTATAGTTTACAACAGTAAAATATACTACAGAAGAGTATCGCCTACTATAGTATCGCCTACTACAGTATTATCTAATACAACATAGTATAGTACACAAAAGAATAGTCTAAAAAGTATATTTTACTACAATATTTACATTTAACATTTACATTTAAGTCATTTAGCAGACGCTCTTATCCAGAGCGACTTACAAATTGGTGCATTCACCTTATGACATCCAGTGGAACCACTTTACAATAGTGCATCTAAATATTTTAAGGGGGGGGGGGTGAGAAGGATTACTTTATCCTATCCTAGGTATTCCTTAAAGAGGTGGGGTTTCAGGTGTCTCCGGAAGGTGGTGATTGACTCCGCTGTCCTGGTGTCGTGAGGGAGTTTGTTCCACCATTGGGGAGCCAGAGCAGCGAACAGTTTTGACTGAGCTGAGCGGGAACTGTACTTCCTCAGTGGTAGGGAGGCGAGCAGGCCAGAGGTGGATGAACGCAGTGCCCTTATTTGGGTGTAGGGCCTGATCAGAGCCTGGAGGTACTGAGGTGCCGTTCCCCTCACAGCTCCGTAGGCAAGCACCATGGTCTTGTAGCGGATGCGAGCTTCAACTGGAAGCCAGTGGAGAGAGCGGAGGAGCGGGGTGACGTGAGAGAACTTGGGAAGGTTGAACACTAGACGGGCTGCGGCGTTCTGGATGAGTTGTAGGGGTTTAATGGCACAGGCAGGGAGCCCAGCCAACAGCGAGTTGCAGTAATCCAGACGGGAGATGACAAGTGCCTGGATTAGGACCTGCGCCGCTTCCTTTGTGAGGCAGGGTCGTACTCTGCGGATGTTGTAGAGCATGAACCTACAGGAACGGGCCACCGCCTTGATGTTAGTTGAGAACGACAGTTTGTTGTCCAGGATCACGCCAAGGTTCTTAGCGCTCTGGGAGGAGGACACAATGGAGTTGTCAACCGTGATGGCGAGATCATGGAACGGGCAGTCCTTCCCCGGGAGGAAGAGCAGCTCCGTCTTGCCGAAGTTCAGCTTGAGGTGGTGATCCGTCATCCACACTGATATGTCTGCCAGACATGCAGAGATGCGATTCGCCACCTGGTCATCAGAAGGGGGAAAGGAGAAGATTAATTGTGTGTCGTCTGCATAGCAATGATAGGAGAGACCATGTGAGGTTATGACAGAGCCAAGTGACTTGGTGTATAGCGAGAATAGGAGAGGGCCTAGAACAGAGCCCTGGGGGACACCAGTGGTGAGAGCGCGTGGTGAGGAGACAGATTCTCGCCACGCCACCTGGTAGGAGCGACCTGTCAGGTAGGACGCAATCCAAGCGTGGCCGCGCCGGAGATGCCCAACTCAGAGAGGGTGGAGAGGAGGATCTGATGGTTCACAGTATCGAAGGCAGCCGATAGGTCTAGAAGGATGAGAGCAGAGGAGAGAGAGTTAGCTTTAGCGGTGCGGAGCGCCTCCGTGATACAGAGAAGAGCAGTCTCAGTTGAATGACTAGTCTTGAAACCTGACTGATTTGGATCAAGAAGGTCATTCTGAGAGAGATAGCGGGAGAGCTGACCAAGGACGGCACGTTCAAGAGTTTTGGAGAGAAAAGAAGAAGAAGGGATACTGGTCTGTAGTTGTTGACATCGGAGGGATCGAGTGTAGGTTTTTTCAGAAGGGGTGCAACTCTCGCTCTCTTGAAGACGGAAGGGACGTAGCCAGCGGTCAGGGATAAGTTGATGAGCGAGGTGAGGTAAGGGAGAAGGTCTCCGGAAATGGTCTGGAGAAGAGAGGAGGGGATAGGGTCGAGCGGGCAGGTTGTTGGGCGGCCGGCCGTCACAAGACGCGAGATTTCGTCTGGAGAGAGAGGGGAGAAAGAGGTCAGAGCACAGGGTAGGGCAGTGTGAGCAGAACCAGCGGTGTTGTTTGACTTAGCAAACGAGGATCGGATGTCGTCGATCTTCTTTTCAAAATGGTTGACGAAGTCATCTGCAGAGAGGGAGGAGGGGGGGAGGGGAGGAGGATTCAGGAGGGAGGAGAAGGTGGCAAAGAGCTTCCTAGGGTTAGAGGCAGATGCTTGGAATTTAGAGTGGAAGAAAGTGGCTTTAGCAGCAGAGACAGAGGAGGAAAATGTAGAGAGGAGGGAGTGAAAGGATGCCAGGTCCGCAGGGAGGCGAGTTTTCCTCCATTTCCGCTCGGCCTTCCGGAGCCCTGTTCTGTGAGCTCGCAATGAGTCGTCAAGCCACGGAGCGGGAGGGGAGGACCGAGCCGGCCTGGAAGATAGGGGACATAGAGAGTCAAAGGATGCAGAAAGGGAGGAGGGTTGAGGAGGCAGAATCAGGAGATAGGTTGGAGAAGGTTTGAGCAGAGGGAAGAGATGATAGGATGGAAGAGGAGAGAGTAGCGGGGGAGAGAGAGCGAAGGTTGGGACGGCGCGATACCATCCGAGTAGGGGCAGTGTGGGAAGTGTTGGATGAGAGCGAGAGGGAAAAGGATACAAGGTAGTGGTCGGAGACTTGGAGAGGAGTTGCAATGAGGTTAGTGGAAGAACAGCATATATAACAATATATATTATTATATATTATATATATAACAATATAGCCTACTACAGTTTAGTCTGCTACAGTACAGCCTAATACAGTAAAATATACTACAGTATAGTATATTCTACTATAGTACAGTCTACTATAGATAATCTACAACAGTACAGTATCATCTACTACAGTATAGTATTCTGCAGCATAGTCTACAACAGTATAGTCTACTGCAGGATAGCCTAATACAGTATAATCTACTACAGAATAGTATAGTCTACTACAGTAGTGTCTACTATAGTAAAATATACTATATTATAGACTACTTCAGTATAGTCTACTACAGTGCAGCCTATGACAGTATAATTCACGACTGTATGGTATAGTCTACTACAGTATAGTTTACCACAGCATAGCCGACTATTGTACAATTTACTACTGTATGGTATCTTCTACCACAGTATATTACACTACAGTATAGTCTACTGAATTATAGTATAGTCTACTACTGTATAGTCTACTACAGAAAAGTCTACTGCACTATAGAATACTATAGTATTTTAAACTACAGTATAGTCACCAACAGTATAGTCTACTACATTGTAATTGAATACACTACCGTCTACAACAGTATAGTCTACAACAGTATAATATACTATAGGACGGTATAGTCTACTACACTATAGTCTAATACAATATAGTCTACGATAGTATCATCTACTACAGTATGGTATCGTCAACTACATTTTAGCTTACTACAGTATAGTCTACCAAAGTATAGTATAGTCCACTACAGTATAGACTACTACAATATAGCCTTCTACAGAATAGCCTACTACAGCATTGTCTAGTACATTATAGCCTGCTATAGTACAATATACCTTCTACCACAGTAGATTCTACTACAGTATAGTCTACTGAAATATAGTAAAGTCTACTACTGTATAGTCTACTACAGCAAAGTCTACTGTAGTATAGAATAAGATAATATACAGTGCCTTGTGAAAGTATTCGGCCCCCTTGAACTTTGCGACCTTTTGCCACATTTCAGGCTTCAAACATAAAGATATAAAACTGTATTTTTTGTGAAGAATCAACAACAAGTGGGACACAATCATGAAGTGGAACGACATTTATTGGATATTTCAAACTTCTTTAACAAATCAAAAACTGAAAAATTGGGCGTGCAAAATTATTCAGCCCCCTTTACTTTCAGTGCAGCAAACTCTCTCCAGCAGTTCAGTGAGGATCCCAATGTTGACCTAAATGACTAATGATGATAAATACAATCCACCTGTGTGTAATCAAGTCTCCGTATAAATGCACCTGCACTGTGATAGTCTCAGAGGTCCGTTAAAAGCGCAGAGAGCATCATGAAGAACAAGGAACACACCAGGCAGGTCCGAGATACTGTTGTGAAGAAGTTTAAAGCCGGATTTGGATACAAAAAGATTTCCCAAGCTTTAAACATCCCAAGGAGCACTGTGCAAGCGATAATATTGAAATGGAAGGAGTATCAGACCACTGCAAATCTACCAAGACCTGGCTGTCCCTCTAAACTTTCAGCTCATACAAGGAGAAGACTGATCAGAGATGCAGCCAAGAGGCCCATGATCACTCTGGATGAACTGCAGAGATCTACAGCTGAGGTGGGAGACTCTGTCCATAGGACAACAATCAGTTGTATATTGCACAAATCTGGCCTTTATGGAAGTGTGGCAAGAAGAAAGCCATTTCTTAAAGATATCCATAAAAAGTGTTGTTTAAAGTTTGCCACAAGCCACCTGGGAGACACACCAAACATGTGGAAGAAGGTGCTCTGTTCAGATGAAACCAAAATTGAACTTTGTGGCAACAATGCAAAATGTTATGTTTGGCGTAAAAGCAACACAGCTCATCACCCTGAACACAGCATCCCCACTGTCAAACACGGTGGTGGCAGCATCATGGTTTGGGCCTGCTTTTCTTCAGCAGGGACATGGAAGATGGTTAAAATTGATGGGAATATGGATGGAGCCAAATACAGGACCATTCTGGAAGAAAACCTGATGGAGTCTGCAAAAGACCTGAGACTGGGACAGAGATTTGTCTTCCAACAAGACAATGATCCAAAACATAAAGCAAAATCTACAATGGAATGGTTCAAAAATAAACATATCCAGGTGTTAGAATGGCCAAGTCAAAGTCCAGACCTGAATCCAATCGAGAATCTGTGGAAAGAACTGAAAACTGCTGTTCACAAATGCTCTCCATCCAACCTCACTGAGCTCGAGCTGTTTTGCAAGGAGGGATGGGAAAGAATGTCAGTCTCTCGATGTGCAAAACTGATAGAGACATACCCCAAGCGACTTCCAGCTGTAATCACAGCAAAAGGTGGCGCTACAAAGTATTAACTTAAGGGGGCTGAATAATTTTGCACGCCCAATTCTTCAATTTTGGATTTGTTAAAAAAGTTTGAAATATCCAATAAATGTCGTTCCACTTCATGATTGTGTCTCACTTGTTGTTGATTCTTCACAAAAAAATACAGTTTTATATCTTTATGTTTGAAGCCTGAAATGTGGCAAAAGGTCGCAAAGTTCAAGGGGGCCGAATACTTTTGCAAGGCACTGTATTTAACTACAGTACAGTCTGCAGCAGTATAGTCTATTGCAATATAGCCTACAACAGTATAGCCTTCTACAGAATACCATACTACAGGATAGTAATGTCTACTATAGCCTACTATAGAAAACACTACTACAGTATAGTTTAGACAACTACAGTATAGTCTACTACAGTATGGTCTACTACAGTATAGTCTACTACAGTATAGTGTATGACAGTTTAGTCTACTACATTATAGCTTACTATAGTATAGCCTGCTACAGAATAACATACTACAGTATAGTATGATGTACTGTATTATAGTTTAGCCTACTACAGTATAATCTACCAGAGTATCGTATATTCTACTACAGTATAGTCTACTATAGTATAATCTACTACAGCATGGCATAGTCTACTACAGTACAGCATACTACAGTGTAGTCTGCCATACATAATCTACTACAGTATGGTATATCCTTCTACACTATAGTCTACTACGGTATAGTCGACTACAGTATGATCTACTACTATCTACTAGTTTGGAATAGTCTACAACACTATAGTCTACTGTAGCATAATACACCACAGTACAGTAAAGTCTACAACAATATAGACTACTATAGTATAGTCTAGTGAAGTATAGTCTACTACAGTATTGCCTACTACAGTATAGCATACTACAGTATAGCCTATTAAAGTACAGTACAGTCTACTACGTTATTACATTATTACTGCTATAGTATGGTATACTATAATGAAGCCTATTAAAGTATAATCTACTAGTGTAGTAAGTCTACTATAGTACAGCCTACTACAGTAAAGCCTACTACAGTATAGTCTACCACAGTATAATATTTTACAGTATAGTCTACTAAAGTATAGTCTACTACAGTATAATCTACTAGTGTAGTAAGTCTACTATAGTACAGCCTACTACAGTAAAGCCTACTACAGTATAGTCTACTACAGTATAATATTTTACAGTATAGTCTACTACAGTATAGTCTACTACAGTATAATCTACTACAGTAAAGTCTACTACAGTATAGCCTATGACAGTATAGTCTACTACAGTATAATCTACTACACTATAGTCCACTACACTGTAGTCTAAGATTTTAAAAAGTATACTACAGCATAGTCTACTTCAGTAAAGCCTACTACAGTATAATCTACTACAGTATAGTTTTCCACAGTATAGCCTACTATTGTACAGTATTTTATCTTCTACCACAGTATATTCTACTACATTGTAGTCTACTGATATAGTATGGTCTACTACTGTATAGTCTATGACAGCATAGTCTTCTGCAGTATAGAATATGACAGTATATTCAACTACTGTATAGTCTACTACATTGTAATTGAATTCATTACAGTTTGCTACAGTATAGTCTACAACTGTATAGTCTACTACATTGTAATTGAATTCATTACAGTTTGCTACAGTATAGTCTACAACTGTATAGTCTACTACATTGTAATTGAATTCATTACAGTTTGCTACAGTATAGTCTACAACTGTATAGTCTACTACATTGTAATTGAATTCATTACAGTTTGCTACAGTATAGTCTACAACTGTATAGTCTACTACATTGTAATTGAATTCATTACAGTTTGCTACAGTATAGTCTACAACTGTATAGTCTACTACATTTTAGCCTTCTACAGTATAGTCTACAACAGTATAATCAGTATAGTCATTACAACAGTATAGTCTACAACAGTATAGTCTACTACATTGTAATTGAATTCATTACAGTTTGCTACAGTATAGTCTACAACTGTATAGTCTACTACATTGTAATTGAATTCATTACAGTTTGCTACAGTATAGTCTACAACAGTATAGTCTACTACATTGTAATTGAATTCATTTACAGTTTGCTACAGTATAGTCTACAACAGTTTGTATAGTCTACTACATTGTAATTGAATTCATTACAGTTTGCTACAGTATAGTCTACAACTGTATAGTCTACTACATTGTAATTGAATTCATTACAGTTTGCTACAGTATAGTCTACAACTGTATAGTCTACTACATTGTAATTGAATTCATTACAGTTTGCTACAGTATAGTCTACAACTGTATAGTCTACTACATTGTAATTGAATTCATTACAGTTTGTTTGCTACAGTATAGTCTACAACTGTATAGTCTACTACATTTTAGCTTTCTACAGTATAGTCTACAACAGTATAGTCTACTACATTGTAATTGAATTCATTACAGTTTGCTACAGTATAGTCTACAACAGTATAATCTACTATAGTATTGTATTGTCTACTACACTATAGTCTAACACACTATAGTAAATGATAGTATAATCTACCATAGTATTGTATTGTCTACTACACTATAGTCTAACACACTATAGTAAATGATAGTATAATCTACTATAGTATTGTATTGTCTACTATAGTAAATGATAGTATAACACATATATTCTAACACACTATAGTAAATGATAGTATAATCTACTATAGTATTGTATTGTCTACTACACTATAGTCTAACACACTATAGTAAATGATAGTATAATCTACCATAGTATTGTATTGTCTACTACACTATAGTCTAACACACTATAGTAAATGATAGTATAATCTACCATAGTATTGTATTGTCTACTACACTATAGTCTAACACACTATAGTAAATGATAGTATAATCTACTATAGTATTGTATTGTCTACTACACTATAGTCTAACACACTATAGTAAATGATAGTATAATCTACTACACTATAGTCTAACACACTATAGTAAATGATAGTATAATCTACCATAGTATTGTATAGTCTACTACACTATAGTCTAACACACTATAGTAAATGATAGTATAATCTACCATAGTATTGTATAGTCTACTACACTATAGTCTAACACACTATAGTAAATGATAGTATAATCTACTATAGTATTGTATTGTCTACTACACTATAGTCTAACACACTATAGTAAATGATAGTATAATCTACCATAGTATTGTATAGTCTACTACACTATAGTCTAACACACTATAGTAAATGATAGTATAATCTACTATAGTATTGTATTGTCTACTACACTATAGTCTAACACACTATAGTAAATGATAGTATAATCTACCATAGTATTGTATTGTCTACTACACTATAGTCTAACACACTATAGTAAATGATAGTATAATCTACTATAGTATTGTATTGTCTACTACACTATAGTCTAACACACTATAGTAAATGATAGTATAATCTACTATAGTATTGTATTGTCTACTACACTATAGTCTAACACACTATAGTAAATGATAGTATAATCTACTATAGTATAGTATTGTCTACTACACTATAGTCTAACACACTATAGTAAATGATAGTATAATCTAATCTATAGTATTGTATTGTCTACTACACTATAGTCTAACACACTATAGTAAATGATAGTATAATCTACTATAGTAAATATAGTATTGTATTGTCTACTACACTATAGTCTAACACACTATAGTAAATATAGTAAATGATAGTATAATCTACTATAGTAAATATAGTATTGTATATTGTCTACTACACTATAGTCTAACACACTATAGTAAATGATAGTATAATCTACCATAGTATTGTATTGTCTACTACACTATAGTCTAACACACTATAGTCTAACACACTATAGTCTAACACACTATAGTCTAACACACTATAGTCTAACACACTATAGTAAATGATAGTATAATCTACTATAGTATTGTATTGTCTAATACACTATAGTCTAACACACTATAGTAAATGATAGTATAATCTACTATAGTATTGTATTGTCTACTACACTATAGTCTAACACACTATAGTAAATGATAGTATAATCTACCATAGTATTGTATTGTCTACTACACTATAGTCTAACACACTATAGTAAATGATAGTATAATCTACTACAGTATAGTATAGTCTACTACATTTTAGCCTTCTAACACACTATAGTAAATATAGTATAATCTACCATAGTAAGAGTTGTTTAGTCCACTATTGTCTAGTATAGTCTACAGTAGAGTCTACTACAATATAGTCTACTACAGTATAGCTATAATCTACAGTATAGTCTACTATAGTCTAACACACTATAGTAAAGAGTTGTTTAGTCTACACTATTGTCTAGTAAATATAGTCTACAGTAGAGTCTACTACAATATAGTCTACTACAGTATAGCCTACTACAGTATAGTCTACTACAGTATAGCCTACTATAGTAAATGATAGTATAATCACACATAGTACTATACTACAGTATAGGATACTATAGTAAATGATAGTATCCACTATAACCTACTATGGTATAATCTGCTACAGTATAGTTTCTATAGCCTATAGTAAATGATAGTATAACTACAGTATAGTCTACTACAGTATGGTTTACTACAGTATAGTCTACTACAGTATAGTCTACGACAGTTTAGTCTCCTAGTCCACAGTATAACTTACTACAGAACAGCCCGATAAAGTATATAATATACTACAGTATAGTATAATCTACTATAGTATAGCCTACTATAGAATAGCCTGCTTCAGTATAATCTACCACAGTACGTATAGTACTGTATAGCCTACTACAGTATAGTCTACTACAGTTTAGCTAACCACAGCATAGCCTACTACAGTACAGTCTACTACATTATAGCCTACTATGATATAATATACAATACAATAGTGAAGCCTATTACACTATAGTCTATTACGAGAGAGAGAGAGAGAGAGAGAGAGAGAGAGAGAGAGAGAGAGAGAGAGAGAGAGAGAGAGGGAGAGGGAGAGGGAGAGGGAGAGGGAGAGGGAGAGGGAGAGGGAGAGGGAGAGGGAGAGACAGAGAGAGAGACAGAGAGAGAGACAGAGAGAGAGAGAGATAAAGACCGAGAGAGAGAGATAAAGGAGTAATTGTGCGTAACTTATCCTCTGAAGGGAACCCTTAACAAATCTCACAACACCATATGAATGTTTAAAATAACTGAGACTAAATAAGAGCTTATCACCAAAACAGCATAACTCATACAGTAGCAATGCAGTCTTCATCTTTCAACTTGACGGCAGCTAACTATTTACAGTAACATTCTATCCTGTCTTTTTTGGAGGGGGGGGGGTTCTCCCTTGGAGCTTAATTACGAAGTTCCAACACCATTTTGCTTCTCTACCTGTCACTTCCGATAAATGTAATGTAGCCTATTCTGGGGAGAAACAGCTTAAGGTATGCTGCTTGTTAACTGTGCTGAGGGGGTCTGCCGTGTCTCTTTGATGTCATTTGATTCGCCTGCCCCCCTGACATGTCTGGGCTCTGCAGATGTTTGTTCGATTGCACAGCATTCGTGAGATGAACTCTGACAGCCAGGCGTGTACGCTGAGTCAACTCCACAGCGTGGCATCCTAATTAGGGGATGGAGGAGTGAAAAAACGGCATGGTTCTTACTCTGGATTCAATCCATTGTCTCAGTTGTCTCAAGTCTTAAAAATCCTTCTTTAACCTGTCTCTTGGATTTAACAAGTGACATCAATAAGGGATGATAGCTTTCACCTGGATTCACCTGGTTTGTCTGTGGCTGCAGTCCAAATGCAAAGTAGACAGCCCTCAGCCCTTGAAATGCGTTTTCCATTTTCACATCTGGGTGTACCTTAAATGTCCCTTGCCCAAGCGAGGGAGAGTGGTGACCTGAGAGACAACGTCCTTGGTGGAAATCTTGATGTTGAGCTTAAAAACAACCAACCTAAAACTATTAATGTAGCTAGCAAGCTAACGTAGCATGCTAGCACTCATGTCAGGTATCTGGTTACAGTTAACCATAACTGGCTTGCGAGTTTTATAGTTTGGTCATTTATTCCAATACATTTCAGAATTCCCCAAAAGTATGTTGATGAAGCTAGCTACGTTTTATAGGCTCCTCACTAAGAGACTAAGCCACTTTAAGCCTCATTCCCATTTGCCAACGCTACAGATACCAGTCAAAAGTTTGGACACACCTACTCACTCAAGGGTTTTTCTATATTTCGACTATTTTCTGCATTGTAGAACAATAGTGACGACATCAATACTATTAAAGAACACATGAAATCATTTAGTAATCAAAAAAGTGTTTAACACATCAAAATACATTTTACATTTGAGATTCTTCAAAGTAGCCATCCTTTGCATACTCTTGGCATTCACTCAACCAGCTTCATGAGGTAGTAACCTGGAATGCATTTAAAAGTGCCTTGTTAAAAGTTAATTTGTGGAATTTCTTTCCTTCTTAATGAGTTTGAGCCAATCAGTTGTGTTGTGACAAGGTAGTTGGTGGTATACAGAAGATAGCCCTTTGATAAAAGACCAAGTCCATATTATGGCAAGAACAGCTCAAATAAGCAAAGACAAATGAAAGTTCACTATGACTTTAAGACATGAAGGTCAGTCAATCTGGAAAATGTCTTAAAGTGTACTTGCAAAAACCATCAAGCACTATGATGAAACTGGCTCTCATGAGGACCGCCACAGGAAAGGAAGACCCAGAGTTACCTTTGATGCAGAGCATAAGTTCATTGGAGTTACCAGCCTCAGAAATTGCAACCCAAATAAATGCTTCACAGAGTTAAAGTAACAGACACATCTCAACATCAACTGTTCAGAGGAGACTACATGAATTAGGCTTTCATGGTCGAATTGCTGCAAAGAAACCACTACTAGATGGCTATTTAAACCAGAAGGAGAGTGATGGAGTGCTGCATCAGATGACCTGGCCTCCACAATAAACCGACCTCAACCCAATTGAGATGGTTTGGGATGAGTTGGACCGCAGAGTGAAGGAAAAGCAGCCAACAAGTGCTCAGCATATGTAGGAACTCCTTCAAGACTGTTGGAAAAGCATTTCAGGTGAAGCTGGTTTGGAGAATTCCAAGAGTGGGCGCAAAACTGTCATCAAGGCAAAGGGTGGCAACTTTGAAGAATCTAAAATCTCAAATCTATTTTGATTTGTTTAACACTTTTTTGTTTACTACATGATTCCATATGTGTTTTTTCATAGTTTTGATGTCTTAAAATGTAGAAAATAGCAAAAATAAAGAAAAATCCCTTGAGTGAGTAGGTATGTCCAAACTTCTGACTGGTACTGTATATACTTATTTTCATAATTTTGTCTGACATGTCAAAAATGCAGCCGCGTTGATTAAATTTTACACTTCGCTGCTACCGGAGTTTGACACGTGACAACACTTTGCATTGAATTGTTGGTCACATCAACCCCACAGGTGATCAAAGTTCTTCACTCGCTCCCTCGAGTGGAGCAAGGGCCGAGGGGGAAACTTTTGTTAATTGGACCTCCACTTAAGATGGCAATCAAACTGCTTTCGATTTCGATGGGGATTCCCCAAAGGGAAAGTGGCTAGCGTGAGTGCTGAAGGGGTCAAATTAACGTGTTTGGACCGCAGCCTATGTCATGGGAAGAGCAGGTTTCCTTAATGTTTTATACACTCAGTGTAGATTTCAAGTAAACTGTAGGCTATTACATTATTTATCATCATCACAATTGTGGAACATGCTCCAAAATCCGTTGTGGTTCGATGATAACTTTACAGAAATGTTGCCAAGGCAGAGATGAGGGGCCGAAAACGAGATGCGCACGGACAGCAGTGTACACATCAATTCAGTTTACATGACTTGTGTAGGCCCTAATAAATGACCATCACTGAATGTAATTCATAACCCTTTCTGGTGTTTTGTATGTGATGTCTATTTGCACTTATTAAATGGTACCATATTGGATGCCGGAATTATTTTAGAGTGGAGTAGCATAATGGTTGGAATAGTAACTGAAGTCTGGACACTGACTGTAGGCCTCACATGTAACCTATTATAATACTAGCCCTATCCTGCAGTCAAATGACTAGTGGCCTCATGGGTGGAATGTTATTCACATTTTTAATCATTAATAAACACATTTTTAAAACTGCTGAAAATCTGATGTTTTTATGTCAAACAGTTTTGTTATATTTCAGTCTTCTGTGATATATATAATGTGTTGCAAACTCAAAATGTAATACATTTCAACTCTTTATCTGACATTGGTACAGGTATCTTCTTTTTTTTAAGCCCATAACCATGTACGTGAAGTGTATACTTTGGTTTCAAAGTAGATGTGTTTAAGACTACCAAGAAATACTCTGTGTGACCCTGATTTAGCCCATTGCAGTAAAAGGTTCACTCTTGCAGAATTAAGTGTTCCTCTCATTAAAATGAGAGCACAAATGTACATTTTTTGCTCTGGGACAGTAGAGAAATATAATTAATTTCTTTGAGCATCTTGAGAGAATGCAAATGGGCACATGTAGGATACCTGTTGTGTATCCTACATGTGCCATTTCTTTCAGTGACATAAAAGATGACAGTATTAATCATTTTCAACCAAATAAAATATGCATTCAAGACTAAATGAAATACTATCAGAAACTTTTTGTACATTTAAAAAAAAAAAGTTTCCTTAAAACTGATCAAACTGATGTCATTTGGAAATCTCTCTGGTCCCTCAACTTCCTCACTCCGTGAGAGAAGTAGAAGTGAAAGTGAAAACTTCACCGGAGTCAACTAAATTGTTGTGGATACATTGATCATTTCATCGATTTATGACACCATTCTGGTGAGCATGTCACGGACCCCTCTGGAACTTTCATTGCACACACCTGGCCCCTATTCCCCCTGATTGTATTTGTATATATGTGTCCTTTGTTCACCATGGTCTTGTCGATGATTGTTCCCATGTCCGTTGGTGGTGTGAGTACCTTTGCGTTGGTGCAGCTGTTATGCTGTGTGCAATATATATTTTGTATTATGGGTATTGTCCCGTGTCAGTCAACGAGGTTTACCCTGGCACTGTTGTTTGGGCACAGCCCAGTGTTTTTGTATACATGTTTGTTTTGGGTGTATTATAAAACCCTACTGTGTAATCCTGTGCCTGTCTCCAAAATCCTTTATACCAGCATGACAGAGCAAGGCTCAGGTAGCCTACTGTATATGCAGCCAGGTTATCCGTTATGCAAGTCAATATTTGATGTCCATCCATGTCTGAGGAAGTCGGGAACTGATGTTGAAATCGTCCACTAGGGGCAACAGTGAGCACTGTTAACTTCAAGTAGGTTTCGGTTTCAAGATCGAATCCGGCAATAGAAAGATGTTTTTGAGATTTTTGTTTCAAGCCTATCCCAGATCTTAACGCCAAACCTTAAATTAAGAGTTAATGCCTAAACTTAACCATTAAGCACTTCAAAATGTGATGTTTCGAAATTTGACATTTGAGGAACTTGGACATCTAATTCTGACGTGAGACTGTGAGAGCTAGTTGACCTAATTGTTTGACAATCAGACGAAAACATGAATGGTTGTGTTCATGCCACATTAAGCAAATCAGTTAACCTCCAACAACAACTGCTTCCCGGGCACTGATGACGTGGATGTGGATTAAGGCAGCCTCCCACAGCTCTCTGATTCAGAGGGGTTGGGTTATGCAGAACACACATTTATGTTCAATGCGTTCAGTTGTGCAACTGACTAGGTATCTCTCTTTCCCCTTTTAAAAGTTAAACGACAAACCTTAATGCATTCCCCCACTGATGCATTCCCCCACTGATGCATTCCTCCATGGAAACAGCAGGATTCTTTAACCTTTATTTTAACAGGGAGTCCCATTGAGGCCAATGTTTCTTTCGCAAGGGAGCCCTGCATGCACACAATTGACTAAATACAATAGAATACAAATATACAAAATTACAAACACACTGAACTATCGTAGGCTGCTCCATCATAGACCCTTCACTCACTTTGGACATATTGTGGGTTATCCTGTTCTGAAAATATAGCTACTGTATTTTTATGTGTTGGTTTCCAGGGAATTCTTCTGTGCACAAAGAAGAATGTTTAACCCTTACACACCAACATTATTAAATAAAGACCAGTACATTATGTTTGACTTCGCAGAAGAGATATTGATTCTGATTCACCACACGTTGGTGGGCAATAAATATCTCATACACTTGAGGCCTGTAGATATGAATTATTGATCCGGTAGCTGTGTGTGTGCGGTATAGGCTAACAAAACTGTGAATAATATATTAGATAAGAATATAGACAGCAAAGTTTGACCTTGTATCTAAACAGTTTCATGCAACTACATGAACATTCAGAGTTTAGGGTTGTGGATCAATGGTCTATAATTGGGAGGGCTGCAAAAAAATGTACGAATACAGATTTTGGGGATTAGTTCAACTTTCCTAAGTCAATTAAAATGATATTACACGACTTTGAAGGTAGAGCGTGTAAGCCTGAAAATGGTCCATAGACCGAGTCTTGAAATGTTGAGAGAGCTAGGGGGGTGGAGAATAGGATTTTGGAGATTATAAACTGTTGTTATACTCTGTGGGATAGGCCCTACATAGCATTCTAATATCTTGACATTCCGTGGGGGAGCTACCTATTCAACAGCCGGGCTGCAGCTATTGAGCCACCACTGAAAGTTTGTCCCATCAATGCTGCTGGAAGACTTGGAGGACTGAGAAAGCTTCATGTGTTGATTATGACTGCAGTAGTGGGAGGTGCAGATGGTGCAGTGACAATGCTGTAATCCCAACCTCTGGGCACAAACCACCAGACAGATCGGAGAGTTTGGGGAAAATAATCTCTGCTTCTGTGTCCGTAAGCGGATATGGGGAGACAGAACACAAGAGACAAGAAGACAATTTGTCTGTCTGTCTGGGACACTATATATGTCTAGTTTTTCACTTCATCAATCTGTCTGTAGCTATCTATCTGTCTCTTCCTAGTATATGTCCACTATATTGCTATCGTCATCCCTCGGACCACTTTCCTCTGCTACACCTTCAGAACCTTGTCCTTATCCAGAACTTGGTTCAAACATTCACGTACAGTTGAACCAGTCGACTTAATCAAACCAGTCCAGTCTATTGTTTGGAACCTGACACTGACCATTCAAACACATTCTCTCCCTGCTATTGTACAATATGCTGCTCACTACCTGGGGGAAATTGGGATGAGTCCAGAGAAATCTAGGCCACCTGAGTTCCTTCCATAGAGAATGGAGACAATATACTGTATGCTGATGTGGGCTGTATCTCAGTCACAACTGCCCCAGGTGGAAGAGGGGGCCATGGGGTGTTCCATCTGATGCCATCTGGGCCTACAAAAGAAAGGCTCTCCAGCCCACCATGATATGTGATTATTTATGTTCTTTTTATATAAGAAATTATTCAGCGTAGTAATCTGTCTCAGTGTATCATGGAAGTTGGAATCGAATCAGTTATAACTCTGAAGTAGGTCTATTTTTACCATTGTGTAGACTAGAGGATGTGAGAGTAGGAGTGGGCTGCGATTGCCAGTGTGTTTAGATATTTTATCCTCTTCAGACTAACAGTGGAAGCTCCAATAATTCATCTGACTACAGTAACAATTAGGATAATAGGGCAGCAGATAGCTTAGTGGTTAAGAGCGTTGGGACAGTAACCAAAAGGTTGCTGGTTTAGAATCCTCGAACCAACTAGGTGAAACATCTGCCAACGTGCCCTTGAGCAAGGCACTTAACCCTAATTACTCCTGTAAGATGCTCTGGTTAAGAGCATCTGTTAAATGGCTAAAATGTTAAATCTGACTACAGTAACACTCAGGATTAGATCTGACTACAGTAACACTCAGGATTAGATCTGACTACAGTAACACTCAGGAATAGATCTGAATACAGTAACACTCAGGATGAGGTCTGACTACAGTAACACTCAGGATGAGGTCTGACTACAGTCACACTCAGGATGAGATCTGACTACAGTCACACTCAGGAATAGATCTGAATACAGTAACACTCAGGATGAGGTTTGACTACAGTCACACTCAGGATGAGGTCTGACTACAGTAACACTCAGGAATAGATCTGACTACAGTAACACTCAGGATGAGGTCTGACTACAGTCACACTCAGGAATAAATCTGACTACAGTAACACTCAGGATCAGATCTGACTACAGTAACACTCAGGAATAGATCTGACTACAGTAACACTCAGGAATAGATCTGACTACAGTAACACTCAGGATCAGATCTGACTACAGTAACACTCAGGATACGGTCTGACTACAGTAACACTCAGGATCAGATCTGACTACAGTAACACTCAGGAATAGATCTGACTACAGTAACACTCAGGATCAGATCTGACTACAGTAACACTCAGGAATAGATCTGACTACAGTAACACTCAGGTAACACAGTAACACTCAGGATAGATCTGACTACAGTCAGGATCAGTAACACTCAGGATTAGATCTGACTACAGTAACACTCAGGAATAGATCTGACTACAGTAACACTCAGGATTAGATCTGACTACAGTAACACTCAGGATGAGGTCTGACTACAGTAACACTCAGGATACGGTCTGACTACAGTAACACTCAGTATAAGGTTTGACTACAGTAACACTCACAATGAGATCTGACTACAGTAACACTCAGGATAAGATCTGACAACAGTAACACTCAGGATACGGTCTGACTACAGTAACACTCAGGATAATATCTGACTACAGTAACACTCAGTATAAGGTTTGACTACAGTAACACTCACAATGAGATCTGACTACAGTAACACTCAGGATAAGGTTTGACTACAGTAACACTCACAATGAGATCTGACTACAGTAACACTCAGGATAACTGAGAGTCTGTTTCTCCTGTGTTTATCACCCCAGCTCTGGTTATCACGCACTGATATAACTGTACATTTTATTAACACTGGGAGAACAGGAGACAGACAGACTGAGACCCTTGTCTGTTACCGCGAGACGTTCAGACAGCAGCAGAGGGAGCCTCACAGAATGTCTTTTAAAGTAGGTTTGTATTTGTTCGATATATGGCGTTGAAACTATTGGAACTCACGTTGAGTTCCTTTAGCTACCTATTCGATATTGCAAGATGCCTGATGCCTCCGCAGTGACAGGCAGTGATTGTCGAATCACGAGTTGGAGGAGTTTTCATAAAAGTGACGGGATGTCTCAACGCACAGCAGGCATTCTAGAGTCACCATTAACCACTATTGGTTTTGTAGAATTGCTGCAACATATGGCAACTATGGCTGCTTATGTTTTCCTTGTCATTTCCCCCCTGTGATTGATAAATTGTCCTGATCCATAGATTACTGAGAGATATGGATACGGAGATAGGAAGAATTGGAAGGGATGGCAGGGGATTCAAAAGGATGAGGGGATTCAAAAAAAGGAGAGATGGAAACAGAGAAAGCGAGACTAAAACCAGAAAAGAGATGAAGGGAGATGAACAGAGAGAAGGGGAGAAAGCGAGACTAAAACCAGAAAAGAGATGAAGGGAGATGAACAGAGAGAAGGGGAGAAAGTGTTAAATCTGTGACTGAGAAATTGTGTGTTTGTCATGGCAATGAAACCCTGGATTAAGACCCAATGGGATTAGCAATTTTGTCTCCATTTTCAGGGGTTGTTTGATTCAGGCGTGTTTGAAGATTACAATTATTTTAGTCCCATGGTCATAATCATTTTTATGATGTTTTTTTTTTACCATCACTGTATTGAGACAGAGAGCTTGGCTAATTTATCCTCACGTCAGGTATATTAAGCAAAGATTCTACATAGGCCCACTTCTGGGGTGATGAGTGGCTTATTTATCTCCATATCTCCGTTTCTCATTTCATCACTTTCAGCTAGTTCCCATGGAATTACTTCCAGGTCTTGCATCTGACCAAGTCAAACCCAAATTCTTCCATGCATCACAGACTCAAGTAAATATGAATTCTATTCAACATACATTCACATGCAAAGTGTAGGCCTATTATTCATATGTATGCCTGTACTGTGAATTGAAATGAAGATGACGTTTGGTGAATTAGTTCTCCACAGCAGAGTGCTTGTATAAGACAGGTTATCTATTCTACAGCCAGTATAGAGAGGAGTCTTGGGTCAGAGTAACAGACCACGGTGAAAAGGTTTCTGCTCTTTACTGAGCAGTAACATTTCACATCTCATGAGACAATGTGACGACACCCATGGTGTGCAAGTACATGTGGGCACATGTGTGTATGGGTGGAAGAGAGCAGGGGGGTGGGGGTGATCTGCCTCTCCTCCCCTCAAACTCACAATCCCCCTCATCTCATGCACTTGACAAAATCTCTTTAATCTGACAATATCAAACAATTTATGTCACTTTGCTACTGCCTGGTGGCGCAGCTGTCCTGTCCTACAAACAGGAAGGAAGCACATCTCAGCTGGACAGTGTCTTTCTGTCACACTGAAAACAGCTCTCCAGCAGACCTTAACATGCCATGATGGCTCCAGAGAAATATGGAAGAAAGCTTTTGTCATTACATTCATTCAAGTCTCCAAATGAGGGTCTGGGAAACTATCTCTATTTCTCTCCACATGTTCTGTTAGTAGGAAGAGGCAGGCGTCTTGGCCCGATATGTGCCCTCTAAATCATCAACACTCTGTTCCCACACTAATTATCAAAGAAAGATTTGATACTTTTCCCAATGATGGGGCTCATCCTAAAATGTTCCCTCATGCATGAGGAATATATCCAACGCTTTCAATATAGACGTCTCCTAATTTCACCACTACATCAAAAAATATGTTTTATTGTCACATACACCAGATAGGTGCAGTGAAATCTGCTGTTCTACAGGGTCAGCCATAGTCGTACGGCCCCCCTGGAACAAATTAGGGTTAAGTGCCTTGCTCAAGTGCACATCAACAGATTGTTTCACCGTGTCGGCTCAGGTATTCAAACCAGCAACCTTTTGGTTACTGGCCCAACACCCCTACTGCTTGGCTATCTGCTGCCCTATACTATCAAGGGGTAATTATATTGGTTATTTTATCACAATGGTCCAATGGTATGAACTCAAGATGGTAAATGGCTTTGGATAAAGGCATCTGCTAAAATGGCACATTGCTATTATTAGTTGTATTATAGTTATGAAAGCACTGAGATGCCATTAATGCTTTCACACACTTCAGTCACCAAAGAACTTGGAACGGAGGATGGTGTGGGAGAGAGATATATATGAGATTAAAAAAGACCAGACAAGAAAGAGAGGTGGTGGGGGGGGAACATGCCACGCTCCCTGGAAAATATTTAATGAGAGTAATTGGATGTCTGCTCTTCACTCTCGATGATTTGAGGGGGCAATTCCATGTTAACAGAGTGATGCTGAGACTCAGATGTTTTACTTTAAAATGTATGTCAAACAAAAAACAATAATTGCAAAGTTAAACAAACAATACAACTATATGCTGAAGGAATATTTTTTTCAATTTCCAAAGAAAAAAAAAAGAAAAAACTTTTACTTGAAGAACAAAGGAGATGCAAAGTTTGGTAAAAGAAGAATGGTAAGAACAGCACATAACATCATTCTGTTACCAAACTTTGCATTTCCACTGTTCTTCAAGTAAATGTGTTTTTGTCAAATTTTCTGTGGAATTTGTTAAAAGTAGTCCTTGTGCTGTAGATAAAGTTGTATGGTTTGTTTAACTTTGCAATCATTGGTTTTGTTTGACATACATTTGACCTGTTGCCATGGAATTGCCCTTGACTAGCTCTCTACATCAGCGATGTAACTCGGTTACAAAATGCTCCTCCACCACACTAAGACCTGGTATGAAACACTAATGAAGTCCAAACAAATGGACTAATGGAGTCCGAACAAATCACCATTCACTATCAATCCCCTTATGACATGAAGGCACTAAAGCAATCCCCTCCTTGCAGACTGTGGCCATTGTCCTTTTCCTGGCCCCTGAACGTCACAGTCAACATCGCTCATGGACCCAGCCCATGGCAGAAGTTTGTGTACAAAGACCTCTTGACGCCAGCCAGACCAACATTAGAACAGATCTGAAGTTGTGAACCGTAATTGGTGTTGAACTGCCAACCCCTAACCCTATAAACCTAATTCTGCTTATATGTTGTCGGATTTGCTATTGTATATCCCCATGACACATTTAACGAAACTGTCCAGTTTAGATAATACTTCGTCCTTGGGTGAGCCGAGTAAATACAACAGCCCTTGGCCAAGTTCCCCCACACGCGCAACCTGCGCAACCGACCACATACTCTCGCGCAAACGGCTACACCATGCACACCGGACCTACACGACCCACATTTTGTTGAGAAATGTTTCTATGGTAAATTCACTGCACCTCCACATGACTGAATTGAACGCACCTATTTAACTTAATGTGTTTTGCGTTGTTTGTTCTTTGAGACAGAATTGGAACACTGCATCTGCATGGCCCTGACTACTAACTGATGTGGTTTTACAAAACTGTCACAACTTCATGCAAATTCATGCTTAGTATTTAATTTCTTGAAAAGCTCTATCGTGTAAATTCAAGTGGCTGACCAGATCTTATTTTAGGTACTCAGAACCAGTGTATATTGAATGACAAGCGCGCAATGGCAACGGAGACCGCAACGGAGACCGCACGGCTGCACAATATAGCCTAAAAGGGAAAATGCATTCACAACTGTATATAGTCTACTTACCATGGATTTCAATTTTGCCACAAGGATAATTTCCTATTTTCGCCCTCATATGAGCAGTGAATGGTAATCTAACAAATGAGTCTCCAGATCCCTACAAAGTTACACGCGAAATGTCCATTACGCACGTCCAATTCGAAAATTGAAAGATTTTGTTGTGCTGAAAGATAACAGCAGGCATCTAAATGTTGTGGTGTTTCCAAAGGTGTCCATACTGCGTTTCACAAGACTTTAGAGTGGTCCCAATGTTTTGTAGTTCATGTATAGTTACAAGACTTTAGAGTGGTCCCAATGTTTGTAGTTCATGTATAGTTACAAGACTTTAGAGTGGTCCCAATGTTTGTAGTTCATGTATAGCGAAGCATCCTCTTTTTCGAACTGAAACCCTTTGACAGATATTTCGATATCTTTCCCCTTCAAACCTCAGACAAAGTAGTATACGAATACTTTCCAATAAAAACACTTCTCGGCTTGAATAAGTCCCCAAACAAACCGACTGAAGCTACACTTTCCAAATGGAGAAATATAGCACCAGTCTCTTCGTCCCGTACTGTTTATTTACCAATACGAGCTACAGTACATGCCACAGAGTCTACAGCATGAGTTGTAAGACGCTCCGATTCGGAAGAGGGATTACCAACCCCTGTGCTGATGCGCTGTGGATGGATTCATTGCTCTCGCGTAAATGAGTAAAACCTCAACGAGTTTCATGATAAAGCGTATCCATGCAGCCGTGAAGAAAATGATGCATCAAAGATGAAATGCGTCCATAACATACTCTGCATAATCTGTGCGTGCGCGTTCACTCACAGGTTTGTTCATACTTCTACGTTTGAGTGGCCGAACTCTACACAAACTCGTGACGCTGATGATTATATTTTGTTGAATATTGATGGTGATGTCGGTAGGTCTTTCGGTACTCTACCATTACCGGAGGGTATGCTGATAGGGTTGTCAAACTGGATTACCATGGTTAAAATACATTATTAACCTATGTTACCAATAAATATGTTAAATCTTTCAATTGTATCACGTACTATTTGACATTGTAGGCTACTGCAGCCTAAACAGTAACCATGTGGGTGTCAAACCTTACAGGGATGATTGATGACCTGAAACAGCAAATAGGGCAATCTTCACCTCTGGTTGGTGGTGACTTTCATCTTCAGGTTATGTATTTGTTTTATTCCTTGTTGAGCTGCACTAAGCTTCTTCCATAGCATCCTATGTTCTCACTAGGGTAGGTCCCTAACTCAGTGCACAGTTCAGGTGTTAGTGATGTTGTCCTGTGATAGAACAGTTTCCATGCAGACTTCAGCATAACAAATATAAATATAGCTTTTTATGTCCCAAGTGGTTGAGCTTTAAAACAGCTCTTTCAAACTTGTCTAAATGATCTGTTCTAAGAAAGGAGAGGTGAGGTTAGTTCATTATTTATACCCTGATGAAGACAGCTTGGCTGTCGAAATGTTGGTATTACATTTTTGCATCTGAGCTCCTAGAGTGTGCGGCTCTCTTTTATTTTCAAGTTTCTACTCCGCTAGCCAGCACCTCGTCTTAATAGGTGTGGGTTTCTTTTTCTTCAAGGTAGTTCATTAAACACTTGGATCAGAATTGTGTTTTTCCCACCCGGCTTTACTTTATATCTAATTGAACCAGTATGAGGTCTGAATGAAAAGCTAATTAATCACCTCTTAATGTCATATAAATGTTAATAAGGGGATCAATTGCATCATTTTGCACCCCTCATCCACAAGCTGGGATTCTGTTTAAAGTGGAAATAAAAAATTGAGTGTCTTCGCTTTCAGTCAGTCCACTTCCTTCGCTCCCGAGGGAGACGGGGAACGGGAGGGAACTAATACTCGCTTTCAGTCAGTCCACTTCCTTCGCTCCCGACGGAGACAGGGAACATGAGGGAACTAACACCTCAGAACTTAGAAGACTGGCTTTAGGGAACAATCCAGTCTTTAGAAAGGAGGCAGGAGAAATCAGAGCGTGCTGTGTATTGTGTTGTGTTTATGGGCTATGCTGTGTATTGTGTTGTGTTTATGGGGCATGCTGTGTATTGTATTGTGTTGTGTTAATGCTGTGTATTGTGTTGTGTTTATGGGCTATGCTGTGTATTGTGTTGTGTTTATGGGCTATGCTGTGTATTGTGTTGTGTTTATGGGGCATGCTGTGTATTGTGTTGTGTTAATGCTGTGTATTGTGTTGTGTTTATGGGCTATGCTGTGTATTGTGTTGTGTTTATGGGGCATGCTGTGTATTGTGTTGTGTTTATGGGGCATGCTGTGTATTGTGTTGTGTTAATGCTGTGTATTGTGTTGTGTTTATGGGCTATGCTGTGTATTGTGTTGTGTTTATGGGCTATGCTGTGTATTGTGTTGTGTTTATGGGCTATGCTGTGTATTGTGTTGTGTTTATGGGGCATGCTGTGTATTGTGTTGTGTTTATGGGCTATGCTGTGTATTGTGTTGTGTTTATGGGGCATGCTGTGTATTGTGTTGTGTTTATGGGGCATGCTGTGTATTGTGTTGTGTTTATGGGCTATGCTGTGTATTGTGTTGTGTTTATGGGCTATGCTGTGTATTGTGTTGTGTTTATGGGGCATGCTGTGTATTGTGTTGTGTTTATGGGGCATGCTGTGTATTGTGTTGTGTTTATGGGCTATGCTGTGTATTGTGTTGTGTTTATGGGGCATGCTGTGTATTGTGTTGTGTTTATGGGCTATGCTGTGTATTGTGTTGTGTTTATGGGGCATGCTGTGTATTGTGTTGTGTTTATGGGGCATGCTGTGTATTGTGCTGTGTTTATGGGCTATGCTGTGTATTGTGTTGTGTTAATGGGCTATGCTGTGTATTGTGTTGTGTTTATGGGGCATGCTGTGTATTGTGTTGTGTTTATGGGGCATTCTGTGTATTGTGTTGTGTTAATGGGCTATCCTGTGTATTGTGTTGTGTTAATGCTGTGTATTGTGTTGTGTTTATGGGGCATGCTGTGTATTGTGTTGTGTTTATGGGGCATGCTGTGTATTGTGTTGTGTTTATGGGCTATCCTGTGTATTGTGTTGTGTTAATGGGCTATCCTGTGTATTGTGTTGTGTTAATGGGCTATGCTGTGTATTGTGTTGTGTTTATGGGCTATCCTGTGTATTGTGTTGTGTTAATGGTCTGTGCTCCCCTAATGACCTTTACTAGGTGTCTCTCTCTCCCTAGAACCAATGCGCTGAACGTTTCCGTCCTCAACACGACATTTGCTAAATCTTAATTAAGGTGCTAGTTATATACTTAATTATGCCTGACACATCTTTTAGACTGGAGTCTAGAAACTGTGTGTGTGTGTGTGCCCGTGCGGTGTGCGTGTGATGTGTGAATACTTAATGGCTTCCGATGTGCCATTTTTATTGGAGCATGAATGTTTTGTTCCTTCTGGAGGAAGAATGGAGGTGGAGTCAAGCAATCTCATGCATTTTTTCCTCTGCACTAATTGTTCTGTGCACAATGGAAAGAGGACTTGGAGTGAGACAGCAGCAGATGAACCAGCTGGATAGGAAGTCTCACAGCAGCTTGGGGCTGCCTGCAGTTCTCACTCGCTGAACAGTTGCAAGCTGTAGGCGGGCATTGAATAGAATTGGGCTAAAATTTGGATTAGAGATAAATAAATAAAAAACAGTTACACATCCTCCCTCCGGCCCAACAGTGAAGTCAATGGTGTTCTGCACAGCCATGATAAAGCAGTTATCAGCATGCCTGTGTACAGACATCCCCCGTGCTGTGTACTGCTGAGAAACAAAGACGAGACCATTGAACGGATACCTTTTTTAGTGTTGATGTTTCGTATGGACACCTTTTTTTTAAAGGTTTCCTGACGGGTTTTATTCTTCTCTATTTCTGTACAAATGTAAGTCTTTTCAGGTAGAGTTGTAGTATTAGTAGACAACACCCAAGTATTTCACTGCACAACCTTTCTTTGAGCATTAAAAGTTTATTTGAGTAACTTTTCTTTGAGCAATCTTTGAGCCTGCAGAATCCCCTGTGATTTCGAAGCGCAACAGTCAAGGTATGTACCTTAAGTAGTTCATGCCAACAATTGGAGACATTCAAATCACATTAAGGTTTTAGACAGGCGACAAAAGTGGAGATTCCACCAGCTAAAATCAGCTGTTAAAGGTTATCATTTTAAAACACATGGATATAATATTTGAAAGGGGAGGGAAGGCCCTACTCTGTCAGACCTAAAGATCATTGTTTGAGAAATCGCAAAAGGAAGGCACCACCCTAATAAGCTATAAATCACTGTTTGTGTCATGTAGTGTCAAAAGATTACACAGACGTCTCTCGAAGCAGACAATTTCACCTTGCAATTTTGTTGACTTTCACTCGAATGCACAACAGAAGGGTCATACACTACATGACCAAAAGTAAATGGACACCTGCTCGTCAAACATCTTATTCCAAAATTATGGGCATTAATATGGAGTTGGTCCCCCATTTGCTGTTATAACAGCCTCCACTCTTCTGGGAAGGCTTTCCACTAGATGTTAGAACCTTGCTGGTGGGACTTCCATTCAGACACAAGAGCATTAGTGAAGTCGGGCACTAATACTGGGCAATTAGACCTGACTCGCAGTCGGTGTTCCAATTCATCCCAAAGGTGTTCGATGGGGTTGAGGTCAAGGCTCTGTGCAGGCCAGTCACGTTCTTCCACACCGATCTCGATAAACCATTTCTGTATGGAACTCACTTTGTGAACGGGGGCATTGTCATGCTGAAATAGGAAAGCGCCTCCCCCAAACTGTTGCCACAAAGTTGGAAGCACAGAATCATGTAGAATGTCATTGTATGCTGTAGCATTGATTTCCCTTCACTGGAACTAAGGGGCCTAGCCAGAACCATGAAAACAGCCCCAGACCATTATTCATCCTCCACCAAACTTTAAAGTTGGCACTATGCATTCAGGCAAGTAGCATTCTCCTGGCATCCGCCAAACCCAGATTTGTCCATAGGACTGCCAGATGGTGAAGCGTGATTCATCACTCCAGAGAATGTGTTTCCACTGCTCCAGAGTCCAATGGCGCCGAGCTTTACTCCACTCCAATCGACACTTGGCATTGCACATGGTGATCTTAGGGTTGTGTGCGGCTGCTTGGCCATGGAAACCCATTTCATGAAGTTCCCAATCAAGGGAAGATATATGAGCAGGACATTATATCACAGGCAAACACAACATTACAGTTGGAACTTAAGTTGGCCAAAGAAAAAGGAAATATAGTTCCACAATTGCATCCAACCTGAATAGTGAGTTGCACAGTAGCCTGCTGCATTTGGCCATTTGTGTGGTATGAAAAAATATTCTGCTAACGTCTTCTATCATGTAAATTACATAGAATTGCATATAAAAAGCAAAAAAAAATCCAGATCCTGTAACCAATAAAATCCCCATGTGTGGAAATCCTAAAAACCTGTCTGCTCAACAGTATGCCACTTTGCAAATGCAATTATTGACACAGCACCCCCAACTCCAAACATCTCCTGGTGGCTATGCTCTTGCTGCAGTGCATATAGGTTCTGAGTGCCAATGACAGGATTCTTACAGCAGGGCATACAGGTGCTGAGTGCCCACGACATCAGGGGACAGAAGCAATCTATTTATTTCTCTGTGGAGTTTCTCTACTTCAAATGTAGAGTAATGACCACTTCCTTAACTCCCCACACGGCCAGTTATGGCTGACAGCAGGAGATAGAACCGTTATGGGGCCGCCCTACCGTACCTCCTTGCCAGTCCAAATAAAATATTGAAATATTGATCACTTATTTGACCGAGAGAAAGACACATCAACCTCAGTTAAAGCAGCTGAGCGAGCTAAACAGCCTTCCTCTGTCTCTGTATGTTTTGACCATGTATCTGATGCTGTCTGGACCAAAAGAGTATGGCATGTCATAGTATTTCTGTTCAGACAGCTTCAAATACATGGGCTACATATAGTTAGACCGAGGGGCGCTGTTTAGCTCGCTCTGATGCTTTCTCCAGTGAAATAGTTTCAGCAGAGAGGAAGAGGCCGAAGCAAGAGAGCTCACTCTCATCAAAATCTGTCTAGAATAAGTCCAATGCGTAAGCCCAATGTGCTTGCCTTCCCGCTTTTGGGACAAAGAGTTCCATTGTTAGGACAGAGACATGAGCATTTCATTATTATATACAAATCTCTGGTTTCAGGATTGGAAAGGAGTGTTGGCAGGTGCACAGTGCACTGTTACGATGCTGGATTGCCCTGAAGTAGAGTAATGTTTTGACAAAATTATAGAATTACACCTGTCTAAATAAAATCATTCAAAATACTTCACCTGCGAGGATGACTCAGCCACAGAGGATCATTAGGCTCTTTTGAAGAAATAGCTGTGTGTAGGCCTATGCCTATTTGGGAAGCCTTCAATTTGGGAAGTGCAAGTGAAGATAGGTCTAGCTGGTTGAGTTGTGGCAATCAGTGAAAGTGTCTCAAAGTATGTGAAGATAATGTCTCTTGGGTATAATTTAAAATGTTGCATCAAGAAGAACGGGAGTTTTTGTGTGGCAAAGATATGGTGTGTCTCTCTCCTGAATGCATATGTAGGAAAGAGCCCATTTGGCAATGTCTGATTTCTGATTGTCTTCACTCATCACAAACATCACTAATAAGCTGAGCTTCTCAGTCAATCTTTTCTTCACCTCACACAAGTCAAAAAAGCCACCAATGGATCACAGTGTATCAATGTGTCCAGAGGCTGGTGCTCTCGCCATAGATATATTTTAACTTTCAGATTTTTAGCATTTTACTTCAGATTTGTATGATTTCCATGTATGATGTCACGGATCACCCCAATACCGGAGGTTGATGTCACCGGCTTTCTAGGCTTCACTGAACTGGATTCATTATCATCATATTGATCATCCTGTGGAGGGCAGAGGGCGGTGAGTATCTACTCCAACTACGCCAAGGAGCTAGGACCACCTCGGAGTTCGCCCTGGAGTTCAAGATCATTGCGGCTTCCACCGGATGGAACGAGTTGGCTCTCAGCGGACTGCGGGAGGAGGTACAGCTGGAGTTAACCTGCCGTGATGACAACCTGTCACTCGACCAGCTCATCAGCATGGCAAACTGGTTGGACAACCTCCTGTGGTCCTGAAGTAAACCTGCGTGGAATCCGGAGCCCATGGATACACCTACTCCATGGCCAGAGCCGATGGAGGTAGGCTTGGCACGTTTGCCTGAGGCAGAGCATAGGAGAAGGAGGAATCTGGGCCTCTGCTTCTATTGTGGGGAAAGGGGTCATTTCTACCCGACCTGCTCTCTATCCCCTAGGAGGCGAGGATGTGACAAGCCAGGGAAATCCCCTGTACCAACCCAGGTAAGAGGCAAGGTCTCCTCTCCTTGTCTGTCAAATCAAGCAGTGTGTTTTCCCGTTAAATTCCCTGTGTACCCCCGCCCTTCAATCCCGTTAGATCTGATTGATTCCGGAGCTGCCAGGAATTTTAGATGGCCACTGCAATACGCATCCCTTTGGTTCCCCTACAGTCACCCATTTCAGTTCAAGCCTTGGATAATGGTCCAATAGGGACAGGGTTCGTACATCACATTGCTGTTCCTGTTTCTTTGCTGACCCAGGACAGTCATTCAGAACAGATCACATTCTTGATTATAGACACCCACACACACCCCGTTGTTTTAGGTCTCCCTTAGTTGAGTTTGCTGGTCCGAAAGGAGACTGCTGGGTTGGTCACAGGAGTGTCAGGGAAGGTGTATCGCAGTGTCTGTCAACACCACTACGGTGGAAAGTCCAGACTGTGGTCCTCAAGTGGATTCACCGGAGGAGCACCAGGATCTGCACCGGGTTTTCTCTAAGACCCAGGCTACACCCCTGCCTCCTCATTGCCCCTGGGACTATGCCATTGACCTGTTGTCTGACACAGTCCTCCCGGGAGGACACATCTATCCCCTCTCCTATGCGGAGACTAAGGCCATGGAGACCTAGGTACAGGAGAGTCCCCAGCAGGGTTTTATCCGCCCCTCGAAGTCTCCAGCCTCCTCAAGCTTCTTATTTGTTAAGAGGAAAGATGGGGGACTGCACCCCTGCATGGATTATTGAACACTGAACTATGCTGAACAAGTCCAGCTATCCTTTACCCCTTATCCCAACCATCATCGAACAAATGCATGGGGTGCAGTACTTCACGAGGCGGGACTTGAGGAGCGCCTACAATCTGGCGTGCATTCGTGCAGGCGTTGAATGGAAGACAGCTTTTTCCATGACCACGGGTCATTATGAGTATCTCGTAATGCCCTTTGGCCTGTCTAATGCTCCTTCAGTCTTCCAGGCCTTCATCAGTGAAATGTTTTGGGACATGCTGGGACGGGGCGTAGTGGTCTACATAGACAACATTTTGGTCTATTCTGCTGACCACATCCAGCATCTCTCATTAGTCAGGTCTGTGTTGAGAAGACTGATGGAGTATGGTCTATATGTTAAACAGGAGAAATGTTTGTTTTTCCAGTGGTCCGTGTCCTTCTTGGGCTATTTCATCTCCACGGAGGGAGTGGAGATGGAGGAACAATGCGTCGTGTCAGTACCTATGGTCGTGTCAGTACCTATGGTCGTGTCTGTACCTATGGTCGTGTCAGTACCTATGGTTGTGTCTGTACCTATGGTCATGTCAGTACCTATGGTCGTGTCTGTACCTATGGTCATGTCAGTACCTATGGTCGTGTCTGTACCTATGGTCATGTCAGTACCTATGGTCGTGTCTGTACCGATGAGGCCTTTCAGCTTCAGTGCTGCGTGTTGTTGTGCATTACGGGTCTCGTCCAGCGTTGTTCTATGAGGTTTATCCTTGCTCTTTTGTTTGGGTACCATCCCAGTGTTTTGTATAAGTGTTATGGATATATTAAAAAACCCTATTATGTATTCCTGCACCTTTCTCCAAATCCTTTATACCAGCATGACACATGACAATGATTTTGAGAAGAGAAAAACCTTTTTATTGAAATTAAACTGTTCCACAAAAATAATAACTGGCACACAGATGGGTAGAAATGGTAGGATAAACTTGAAACTCCACAAGCTTTTTCACGTGCGCACATAGGAGGTCCCGGGACAAACGTGCTTGCCTATGGAAATCAAACGTGCCTGCCTATGGAAATCAACGTGCCTGCCTATGGAAATCAACGTGCCTGCCTATGGAAATCAACGTGCTTGCCTATGGAAATCAACGTGCCTGTGCAAATCTGCCTGCCTATGGAAATCAACGTGCCTGCCTATGGAAATCAACGTGCCTGCCTATGGAAATCAACGTGCTTGCCTATGGAAATCAACGTGCCTGCCTATGGAAATCAACGTGCCTGCCTATGGAAATCAACGTGCCTGCCTATGGAAATCAAACGTGCCTGCCTATGGAAATCAACGTGCCTGCCTATGGAAATCAAACGTGAAATCAACGTGCCTGCCTATGGAAAAATCTATGGAAAAACGAAATCAACATGCCTGCCTATGGAAATCAACGTGCCTGCCTATGGAAATCAACGTGCCTGCCTATGGAAATCAACGTGCCTGCCTATGGAAATCAAACGTGCCTGCCTATGGAAATCAACGTGCTTGCCGGAAATCAACGTGCCTGCCTATGGAAATCAACGTGCCTGCCTATGGAAATCAACGTGCCTGCCTATGGAAATCAACGTGCCTGCCTATGGAAATCAACGTGCCTGCCTATGGAAATCAACGTGCCTGCCTATGGAAATCAACGTGCTTGCCTATGGAAATATGGAAAACGTGCTTGCCTATGGAAATCTATGGAAATCGTGCCTGCCTATGGAAATCAACGTGCCTGCCTATGGAAATCAACTGCCTGCCTACGTGCCTGAAATCAACGTGCCTGCCTATGGAAATCAAACGTGCCTGCCTATGGAAATCAACGTGCCTGCCTATGGAAATCAAACGTGCCTGCCTATGGAAATCAAACGTGCCTGCCTATGGAAATCAACGTGCCTGCCTATGGAAATCAACGTGCCTGCCTATGGAAATCAAACGTGCCTGCCTATGGAAATCAACGTGCCTGCCTATGGAAATCAAACGTGCCTGCCTATGGAAAAATCAACGTGCCTGCCTATGGAAATCAACGTGCCTGCCTATAGAAATCAACGTGCCTGCCTATGGAAATCAACGTGCCTGCCTATAGAAATCAACGTGCCGGCCTATGGAAATGTTCTGGTGCCGGCCCTGGATAGAATGTAGCTTTTGCAAAGAAAATTGCTGGTGATGTGTTTAAATGTGGCAGCCCTGTAGACAAGGAGGGAAACCAATAAGTTTAAAGTCAATAAATGTTAGATGCATGCTAGCACAGCTTTTCACACTGAGTAAGACAGTAAGAACATGTTTGAAGTTATTACTTTGACCAACAGTAAATACTGCCTGCTGCTAGATCTTGGACTTGGATAATTAGAGAGGAATTCAGAGAGTTTAATGAGCCAATGAAGACATTTGTAGTCAAATGAACTTTCCCACAACCCTATCAAGCTCTTGATGAAAATGTAAAATGTTTTTGTCTCAATTAAATGTGATAGTGGTTCAACTGTCCCTCCCCTAACCCTGAGGAGCAACATGGGGTTATGAACCATTTGTTTCTGTGCAATGAAGTATTTTGTTGATGTAGGCCCAATCGAGGGCGTATTTGAATGCTTTACAACATAGGGGCTGTGATTGGGACGGGTAATGTCACATCCATAAAGTGCTTTAGGAAAAGTTTTTGTAAAACATGCACCTTACATTGGATCATTAATCTGTCTCTGCAATTTGAACTGTTAGTCTACAGCAGGTTCTAAACTGTAGCCACTAGCCACATACAGTGAGATTCATGATGGTGGCTCATGGCTAGATGGCGATGCATAAAGATGGCTGTGTAAGCACATGAAGCAGGCATGAATGGGAAAACAGATAATAAACTCCTAAAGTATTGGGACAGTGACATATTTTTTGATTGTTTTGGATCTGTACTCCAGCATTTTGGATTTGATTTAAAGTGCAGACTGTCGGCTTTAGTTTGAGGGTATTTTCATCCAGATCAAGTGAACCGTTTTGAAGTTACAACACTTTTTGTACATAGTCCATCCATTTTAGGGGACCAAACGTATTGGGGCAAACTCATGTGTTTTAAAGTAGTCAAAAGTTTGGTATTTGATTCCATATTCTTAGCACGCTATGATTACATCAAGCTTGTGACTCTACAAACTTGTTGAATGCATTTGCTGTTTGTTTTGGTTGTGTTTTAGATTATTTTGTGCCCAATAGAAATGAAGGGTAAATAATGCATGGTGTCATTTTGGAGACACTTTTATTGTAAATAAGAATAGAATATGTTTCTAAACACTTCTACAGTAATGTGGATGCTACCATGATTACAGATAGTCCTGAATGAATCATAAATAATGATGAGTGAGAAGGTTACAGAGGCATAAATATCATACTCCCTCCAAATATGCTAACCTCCCCTGTTATTGTAATGGTAAGAGGTCAACATGTCACAAAAAATATGTGGTCCAGGAGAAGCTGGTGGGGCGAACTATAGGAGGACAAGCTCATTGGAATGGCTTGAAGCCCGTCCTCCTATAGCTCCTCACACCAGCCTCCTCTGATGTGGTTCTAGTAGAGCACTTCCTGATGTCACATACATGAAGCATCAATGTGCATGTTTCTGTTCCTGGTCCCGGGCATGGCTGCACACATTTGCCTGAGAAGGGTATTCCTCCACACATCCAAGTGGTTGAGCGTGTTTGGTGTCCACTAGCAATACCTGAAGAAATCTATCAAACTTTGTCACCTCGGTGATATGTTTGCGTATGTAAAGCCTTGGTAGACCATTTGATAAGAGCTAAATGTCGAATGATTTCCCTTTAGTTTGTTCCACACTTTCACATCCCCTCAAGGAATCCACTTCTGGCTCATCTGTAATTGCTCACGGCAATTGCGTACTGGGGCTGTAAGCATAGCTGATTATACTCTCAGTTGATCCTGCTCTGGCAGGAAAAGGTCTCTCAGGCTGAGGACACTACCCACTAAAGTCTGTGGGAGCATGAAATATGATTAGCACTTTCTGAATGTGATTATGTCGCATTATATTAGCAATGGTAGCGAGACTTCTGGTAAATGATGTCTGAGCCTGTTACAGACAATGATGGTAACCCCAGTTAATGACAATAGTCTGTTTTAGTCAGGTGTGAAAAAGGTTGTTGTCATTTCATAATTTTGTTAATTGTTTTAGAGTCCTTTCTTTTTTTCCAGGGGACTGGGGGAGATTTTGTGTTATTGGCAGGGCATTTATAAGAGAGGAATATGAGTGAAATTGAGTGGTGGAAAGGGGGATGAAGCCGTTGCCTCTATGGGCATATGTGGTCCAGGGGTGGCAGCATGACCACTAGACCAGCCCCTGGTACTTAGGGTCATTTCTTATGTGGTTGCTGTGTTTCTGGATTTTGTAGGTCCATGCGATATACAGGTGAAGCTGTCCTGTTTTTTTCCCGGCCTGTGTTTGATTATCGAACAGCATCTTCACACACTTTTATGCCTAATTGACCAAATCCTGTTGCATACGACTTAGTGCACATATTGCCTGGTTTGGAGCTGCTGAGAGTTGGGCTTCCCCCAAGAAAACACTTTCCTCTCCAGCAGTTATAAAAGAACTAGCAAATTCCATTGGGAGATTTTCCATGTCACTCTGAATCTGCCCCTGGGTGATGCTTCCACTTCATACACCTGTCTGATGCTGTAGAATCACTATGTCCGCTCACTCATCTCTCTCTCTCTTTCTCTCGCCCTCAGCCTCTCTCTCTCACTCTCTCAGCAGAGCGGAGGGAAGTATCTCCTCACAGCCTTTTCTGTGTAATGCACGAAAGTGATGGCATCAGCTCACCTCAGTAATATAATGGCAAATTGTCTGCAGCAGGACATGAGGAACTTGGCACGTCACCCGAGGGTTGTCAGTTGAAATCCTGGCAAGAAACAAACGCTCTCACACACTAGCTTTGTAAGCTAGCGTAAGCTAGTCTACTTAGGTCTCCCCATTAACGTTCTAGTTACAGAGTATTACAGGCCTGAGCTGAAAAGTGATGTAAGGGATTTTTGAGGGAACCTGTGTGGGATTTGTTAATCGTGCGAACGCTGCAGTTGTTTACGTCAAGTTGTTTTGGCGCCAATATGAAGCTCTGCCAAGGAACTCTGTTGTGGTTCATTAAACAACTTCCTGAATTAAAAATAAACCAATTTGTTTTATTAGTCAGTAAAGACATGACTTGTTTATATCTCAGAATTCACCACACTTAAACTGCCTTGCACCTAGCAGAGAGCCATATCAACATTAGTACACTACTTAGAATGAAGCAATGTATTGGGCAGGAATTCTTATGTGGACACTTAGCCAAGTTTAGTCCCAAAACCCAAGATCTGGTCAACAACAAGGGACTAGCCACCTGTGCATTTTAAATCATAATCCCTTTCCTTGATGACAGGCATTATGTTGTCATGGGAACATGACCCTTTTGATCTTTGCCTTGCTTCCTGGTGTTGCTACACCAGCTGAGGCTTTGTCAGCGGCTGTTCATTATGTGAGCATCACGGCCGAGGGCTGTGTTGGTGTTAATGGATGTTTAGTTCCCGCTCCCGTCCCACCTGCCTCGTCTAACTTCACAGCTTGAGCATCACTCAGTGGAGGATCGTTTTGGAACATTCAGTATCTTTCTCATTTCAGTCACTCAGCTACTCCACTGAAATATGCAGTAGGACATTTGACTCAATGTGAAAATCAGCCTGTGCTTCTAAGATGTTTATTTGTCTGCTTGGGCGACATATTTTTCCATTATGGTCTATTGACAGATCTTTGGTACATTTGAATCATATGGCTGGCCCTCTGTTCTGTTTAACCATAGAGCATGGTGTGTGGGGAATATTCACACTGAAACCTGTAAGTCATGATAGCTTTGACCCACAATTTCCTACCGTTCTTTCCATTAGTGTATATAAGAGCGTTCTCACCTGTTCGTAGTCTGTCAAGAGCTTTTTTCATTACACACTGTACACAGTCACATAACACTTGTGCTCAAAAACACTCTGTACTCTCTCTCTCTCTCTCTCTCTCTCTCTCTCTCTCTCTCTCTCTCTCTCTCAATTCAATGGACATGGGGAACATATGTTTACATTGCAGTTGTTTTTCTTGTGTTACTTTTTGATTTTGTTTATATTTTATTATTATTATTTATTTATTCACTTTTTTTGTTGTTGTAAATATTTGATTAACTCTATTTCCTGAACTGCATTGTTGGTTAAGGGCTTGTAAAGTAAGCATTTCATAGTAAGGTCTGTACAGTGGTTTGTGAAAGTATTTACACCCCTTGGTATTTTTCCTATTGTGTTGCCCTACAACCTAGAATTAAAATCGATTTTGGGGGGGGGTTGTATCATTTGATTTACACAACATGCCTACCACTTTGAAGATGCAAAATATTTTTCATTGTGAAACAATCAAGCAATTCGACAAAAAAACTATTCACACTGTCACACCCTGACCAGAGTACCTTCTTCCATATGTTTGGGGAGTCTCCCACACACCTTTTGGCGACCACCACACATGTTTGCTATTTTTTTCTTCTAGAAGCAATGGCTTTTTTCTGGCCACACTTCCGTAAAGCCCAGCTCTGTGGAGTGTACAGCTGAAAGTGATCCTATGGACAGATAATCCAATCTCCGCTGTGGAGCTTTGAAGCTCCTTCAGGGTTATCTTTGGTCTCTTTGTTGCCTCTCTGGTTAATGCCCTCCTTGCCTGGTCCGTGAGTTTTTGTGGGCAGCCCTCTCTTGGCAGGTTTGTTGTGGTGCCATATTCTTTAAATCTTTTCATAATGGATTTAATGGTGCTCCGTGGGATGTTCAAAGTTTCTGAGATTTTTCTATAACCCAACCCTGATCTGTACTTCACAACTTTGTCCTTGACATGTTTGGAGAGCTCTTTGGTCTTCATGGTGCCGCTTGCTTGGTGGTGTTGCAGACTCTGGGTTCTTTCAGAAGAGGTGTATATATACTGAGATCATGTGACAGATCATGTGACACTTAGATTGCACACAGGTGAACTTTATTTAACTAATTATGTGACTTCTGTAGGTAATTGGTTGCACCAGATTTTATTTAGGGGCTTAATAGCAAAGGGGATGAACGTTTTTTTATTTTTTATATTTCACTTCACCAATTTGGACTATTTTGTGTATATCCATTACATGAAATCCAAATAAAAGTCTTTAAATTACAGGTTGTAATGCAACAAAATAAGGAAAACGACAAGGGGGATGAATACTTTTGCAAGGTACTGTACCTGTTGTATTCGGCGCATGTGACAAATACAATTTGAATTGATTTGAAATAGATAATAACAAATGTGAAAAAAACAATTTAAAAACGAACAGTAAACATTACACTCACAAAAGTTCCAAACAAATAAAGTAATTTGTTTATATATGTACATCTATCTCCCTCTCCCTCTCCCTCTCCCTCTCCCTCTCCCTCTCTCTCTCTCTCTCTCTCTCTCTCTCTCTCTCTCTCTCTCTCTCTCTCTCTCTCTCTCTCTCTCTCTCTCTCTCTCTCTCTCTCGCTCTCTCTCTCTCTCTCATGAGAAGACTCTACCTTTGATTTGTTGTGTTTGTCAATTAGGGTGTGCAGGGTCTGTCATATGGTAATTTGGTAAAAAGCTAATATGACATTTTCTCAGTACATTGTTTTCACTGAATAAATATATGAGTCTGCCCTTAATGATAATGCAGAGGAATTTCCCAAGGTTGCTGTTGACGGTTATCCCATGGTAGTTATTGGGGTCAAATTTGTCTCCACTTTTGTGGATTGGGGTTATCAGTCCTTGGTTCCAAATATTTAGGAATATGCCAGAGCTGATGATGATGTTAAAGAGTTTTTTGTATAGCCAATTGGAATTTGTGATCTGTATATTTTACCATTTAATTTAAGATACCATCAATCCTACAGTCTTTTTTTGAGTTGGAGGGTTTGTATTTTGTCCTGTAGTTCAGTCAATGTAATTGGAGAATTCGGTGTCTTCTGTTAGTCTTTAATAGTTGATTCTAAGATGTGTATTTGATCATGGATATGTTTTTGCTGTTTGTTTCTTGTTTCTTGTTATCGAGCCAAAAAAGATTGGAGAAGTGGTTTATCCATTCATCATTTTGGATAGATAACTCTTCGTGTTGTTGTTTGTTTAGAGTTTTCCAAATTTCCCAGAAGTGTTTAGGTTATCTCTCTCTGTCTCTCTCTGTCTCGATCTCTCAATTAAATTCAATTCAAAGGGCTTTATTGGCACGGGAAACATATGTTTACATTGCCAATGCAAGTGAAATGTATTATTTCACTTTTGTTAATTATCTATCAAAATTAACAGTAAATATTACACTCAAAGTTTCAAAGGAATAGACACTTTTCAAATGTCATATTATGACTATGTACTATGTAATGCTGTGATGGCGCACTGTGTTACATATGGGAGTTTATCAAAATGTGTGGGTCTGTGTAATCTGGGAAAATATGTGTCTCTAATATGATCATACATTTGGCAATAGGTTAGGAAGTGCAGCTCACCTTCCACCTACTTTTGTGGGCAGTGTGCACATAGTTTGTTTTCTCTTGAGAGCCAGGTCCGCCTACAGCGGCCTTTCTCAATAGCAAGGCCATGCTCACTGTGTCTGAACATAGTCAAAGATTTCCTTACATTTGGGTCAGTCACAATGGTCAGGTATTCTGCCACTGTGTATTCTTAGTTTAGGGTCAAATATCATTCCAGTTTGCTCAGTTTTTTTGTTAAATAATTTCCAACGTGTCAAGTAAATATCTGTTAGGTTTTTCATGATTTGGTTGGGTCTAATTGAGATGCTGTTCCTGTCCTGAGGCTCTATGGGGTCTGTTTATGTTTGTGAACAGAGCCCCAGGACTAGCTCAGGGGACTCTTCTCTAGGTCTCTCTCTCTCTCTGTCTGTCTCTCGCACACACACACACACACACACACACACACACACACACACACACACACACACACACACACACACACACACACACACACACACACACACACACACACACACACACACACACACACACACACACACACACACACACACACACACACACACACACACACACACAAAGCTCTGAACTCTTTGGTCTTTTTAAGCAACTTGCTCACTCTAAGGGAATTCTGAGCGCTCCGAGGTGATTTCTTCCCTATCACTATTTGACTGAAACAAACAGAATCATCTCCCTAAGGATTCAAGTCCTCCAGCTGTATCTGATTTACAGGGGAAAGGGCAACTTTGGTTCACTTACTTCTGCCAGTTCTCTTGTGAAGTTATGTTTACTCTCAAGGGATTTGAGAATAACTCCTTGAGAATAACTGGTTGAATAAATTTAATAAAATAATCTAGTATGAATAATAGGCACAGTCAGGTCTCCTGAAAAATGTCCCTCTTCAGTGAACCAGGAAGAACCTGCCGGGGCTGTACTTCCGAACATTAGAAAAAGATTTACGTTATTTTCTCTGTGTCAAAACGCGCATTGGCTAATTACAGTTTTTTTCCAACTGCTTACACACAAAATCTTTTCAGGTCACACGATTTTTGAAACCTCTCACTCAAAGTGCAAAACTACACACCAAATATCCAAAACCATAAGCTATTTCTCAGCCTTTGACTCAGTTGTCAATTGCATAAAACACTTTTTTTCAAAACACTACACACAATTCTCTACCTAAAACACAAAAATCTAACAGGAAGTGAATTGCTTTCCTTTTCCAAACACAACCAATCTAAATCCTACACTTATTCACCAGGTCACACACACACTCCTCACATGTGCAAACACTAATAGCTTAACTGATCACTAACCAATCACTGCTTTACTGTAGTATAGGCCTATAAATATGTCAAAGGTCAGATTACCTGTTTTTAACAATGGATGCCAACAATGGACAGAGAGCAAGAGGAGTGAGAAGAAGAGGAAGAAGAGGACAAGGGCAAAGAAAAGAAGGAAGGAGAGCCATCTCTGATGAGATTAGGGAAACACTTGTCAGTCATGTAATCAACCACGGTTTGACCATGAGAGAGGCTGGACTGAGAGTCCATTCCAACTTGAGTCGATTTACAGTGGCGTCCACAATTCGAACCTTCAGAAATGAGAACATGTATGCAACTATCTAATGGCTATTTTAGCATTACAGTAATGTACTGTAAAATACGTATGACTGCATGGTATTGCATAAACATTTGTAACGATAATCCATCCATTTACTGCACTGCATTGAATGAATGAGGTTGGTTATCATGCTGTACTACATTTTTTTGTACATTGTTTACAGTTCCTATGCTGAACACATACTGTGTTCGAATTCTGTACAGAGTGGAAAGGCAAAGACATCATGGAGGACGAGGACGCTTGTTTACAGATGTACAAGAGACTGCAATTATAAATATGGTTTTGGCCAACAATGCAATTAGGATTCGAGAGATAAGAAAGCATATCTTGAATAATGACACCATATTTAACAACATCAATGCTGCAAGCCTGTCGACCATACAACGCATCCTCCAACGGCACCGAGTGACGATGAAACAACTTTACATGGTGCCATTTGAGAGAAACTCTGACAGAGTCAAGAATATGCAACATGACTTTGTAGAGGTATATATATGCAACACTACTTCCAGTACTTCAGACATACCTGTAACGTCGTTCGTCTGTTGTATGAAGAGAGTCAGACCGAAATGCAGCGTGTAGGTTACTCATGACTTTAATGAAAATAATCGTGGTACATGAAATAACAGTATATGAAAACAACAAACGAAACGTGAAACCTATTACAGCCTATCTGGTGACTACAACACTAAGACAGGAACAAACACCCACAAAATACAACGCGAAAGTCAGGCTGTCTAAATACGGTTCTCAATCAGAGACAACGACAAGCACCTGACTCTGATTGAGAATCGCCCCAGGCAGCCAAGCCTAACTAGACACACCCCTAATCAGCCGCAATCCCAAATAATACAAACCCCAATACGAATACAACAAATATAAACCCATGTCACACCCTGGCCTACTCAAACAAAACACAAAATACAATGACCAAGGCGTGACAGAACCCCCCCCCCCCTAAGGTGCGGACTCCGGGACGCACCTCAAGAGCATAGGGAGGGTCCGGGTGGGCGTCTGTCCATGGTGGCGGTTCTGGCTCGGGACGTGGACCCCACTCCATAAATGTCCTAGTTCCTCCCCTTCGCGTCCTGGGATAATCCACCTTCTCCGCCGACCATGGCCTAATAGTCCTCACCCTGATCCCCACATAACCGAGGGGCATCTCAGGACAGAGGGGCAGCTCGGGACAGAGGGGCAGCCTGGGACAGCGGGGAAGCCCGGGACAGAGGGGCAGCTCAGGACAGAGGGGCAGCTCGGGACAGAGGGGCAGCCTGGGACAGCGGGGCAGCCCGGGACAGAGGGGCAGCTCAGGACAGAGGGGCGTCTCAGGACAGAGGGGCATCTCAGGACAGAGGGGCAGCTCGGGACAGTGGGGCAGCCCGGGACAGAGGGGCAGCCTGGGACCGAAGCAGCCCGGTACTGAGGGGAAGCCCGGTACTGAGAGGAAGCCCGGTACTGAGAGGAAGCTCAGTACTGAGAGGAAGCTCAGTACTGAGAGGAAGCTCAGGCAGGTAGTAGGCTCCGGTAAATCCTGGCTGGCTGGTGGAACTGGATGATTCAGGTTGTCTGGCCGAACTGGCGGATCCTGGCAGACTGGCACTTCTGGCAGATCCTGGCAGACTGGCGACGCTGGGCCGACTGGCGGTGCTGGGCAGACTGGCGGCGCTGGGCCGACTGGGAGCACTGGCGGCGCTGGGCAGACTGGGAGCACTGGACAGACTGGGAGCACTGGCGGCGCTGGGCAGACTGGGAGCACTGGGCAGACTGGGAGCACTGGCCGCGCTGGGCAGACTGGGAGCACTGGGCAGACTGGGAGCACTGGCGGCGCTGGGCAGACTGGAGACTCCGGCAACGCAGGAGAGGAGAAAGGCTCTGGCTTCGCTAAACAGGCGGGAGACTCCAACAGCGCAGGAGAGGAGAAAGGCTCTGGCTGTGCTAAACAGGCGGGAGACTCCAACAGCACAGGAGAGGAGAAATGCTCTGGCTGCGCTAAACAAGCGGGAGACTCCGGCAGCGCAGGAGGGGAGAAAAGCGCTGGCTGCAGCTGAACAGGCGAGGCGCACTGGAGGCCTGGTGCGTGGTGCTGGAACTGGTGGTACTGGCGCGAGAACACGCACAGGAAGCCTGGTGCGGGGAGCTGCTACCGGAGGACTGGTGTGTAGAGGTGGCTCTGGATAGACCGGACCGTGCAGGCGCACTGGATCTCTTGAGCACTGAGCCTGCCCAAGCTTACCTGGCTCGATGCCCACTCTAGCCCGGCCAATAGGAAGAGCTGGTATGTGCCGCACCGGGCTATGCTCCCGTACTGAAAACACTGTGCGCTCCATAGCATAACACGGTGCCTGCCCGGTCTCTCTAGCCCAACGGTGAGCACAGGGAGTATGCGCAGGTCTACCTGGCATAACTATTCTCCCTTCTAGCTCCCCCCCCAATAATTTTTTTGGGCTGCTTTTCCGGTTTCCTTGCCAACCGTGTTCCCTCGTATCGTCGGCTCCTATCTCCCGCTGCCTCTGCTCTCCTTAGTGCCTCCACCTGTTCCCATGGGAGGCGATCTCTTCCGGCCAATATCTCCTCCCAAGTGTAACAACCTTTACCATCCAACACGTCTTCCCATGTCCATTCTCCAAATAATTCATCCTCCCTTTGCTGCTCCAGCTGTCGCTGCCTGTTTAAACCAGCGCCTCTCAGTTTTTTCTGGCGTGTCTTTTTCTTTGACTCGTTTCCCCTGTAGCCTTCTTCGCACTGCTGAAGCAAATCCCAGGCGGGCTCCTGCACTCGCTCTGGGTCGGCCGCCCACCTGTCGATTTCTTCCCACGTCGTATACTCCATGCTTCTGCTGTCCATAATGTCCTCCTTCAGATCCTGCCAGTTCACACGCTGCTCGGTCTGTGAGTGGTGGGTGTTTCTGTAACGTCGTTCGTCTGTTGTATGAAGAGAGTCAGACCAAAATGCAGCGTGTAGGTTACTCATGACTTTAATGAAAATAATCGCGGTACATGAAATAACAGTATATGAAAACAACAAACGAAACGTGAAACCTATTACAGCCTATCTGGTGACTACAACACTAAGACAGGAACAAACACCCACAAAATACAACGCGAAAGTCAGGCTGTCTAAATACGGTTCTCAATCAGAGACAACGACAAGCACCTGACTCTGATTGAGAATCGCCCCAGGCAGCCAAGCCTAACTAGACACACCCCTAATCAGCCGCAATCCCAAATAATACAAACCCCAATACGAATACAACAAATATAAACCCATGTCACACCCTGGCCTACCCAAACATATAACAAAAACACAAAATACAATGAACAAGGCGTGACAATACCATATTTACTCATCAGTATATCCTTTTGTCTGTTACAGAGAGTATTGGAGCTGGATGCCCATGTAATTCGCCAGGAATGTATTCATGTGGATGAGGTTGGCTTCAACCTCACCAAAACCAGGCGCCACGGAAGAAATGTAATAGGACAGAGGGCATTTACCAATGTCCCCGGACAGCGTGGGGGTAATATAACTATGTGTGCTGCCATCACTCAAAACGGGGTCCTCCATCACAATGCCACACTGGGTCCGTACAACACCGGCCATATGCTCACTTTTCTGGATGCAATTTACACAATGCCTGTCACTGATCCAGATCAGGAGCCTGCTAGATTTGTGGTTTTATGGGACAATGTTAGTTTTCACCGGGCTGTTCTGGTCCAAAACTGGTTTGCCACCCATCCACAATTTGTAGTTTTGTACCTACCCCCATATTCAACTTTTCTAAATACCATAGAGGAATTCTTCTCAGCCTGGCGCTAGAAAGTGTATGATTTCCAACCCTATGCCCGCATGCCGCTTCTCCAGGCAATGGAGGACGCATGTGGGGACATAGAGGTTGCCTCTGTCCAAGGTTGGATACGCCATGCTAGGAGATACTTCCCTCCATGTGGGGACATAGAGGTTGCCTCTGTCCAAGGTTGGATACGCCATGCTAGGAGATACTTCCCTCCATGTGGGGACATAGAGGTTGCCTCTGTCCAAGGTTGGATACGCCATGCTAGGAGATACTTCCCTCAATGTTTGGCAAGAGAAAACGTATCTTGTGATGTGGACAAAGTATTGTGTCCAGACCCAGAGAAGAGATGAAGCATAGCTTAGCACTGGTGACTGCCCCTCCCTTACCAATTCCTGGACCGCCCCCCCCCTCCCCCGGGACCCCACACACACAATTGTTTTCTTTACTGTATTCTGGTTTTGTTGTATGCTGCTGTATACAACAGTAATGTTTGGCCTAATAAATATTTTCTGTTTCTGCATTACATTGGTGTTTACAGTGTACTTGTTACCCCTCTCAGCAGATTACTTTCACTGTAGAACATTGTATTGAAATGTAGATATAAGCCTATGAAAGACCAAAGAGCATTAGATTTAGAACAACAGTGTTTACATGGTATATACAAAAATGTACTATTATGAAAGCAGTGTTTGCCATTTGATGCAAATGCTTCATTCTGACATGTGTTTATGGCATTTTGAATGCAGTGTTACATTTTGAAGGAGATGTGAGGCATTTTATGTGTGCAGTTTTGGGAATTGTGTGTGGAGTTATGAAAATAAGAGGTCAGTTTTGAAAACGTGTGTAAGCAATTGGAAAAAACTGTAAAATCATTTACATAGTTGTGAGTGAACAAACGCGATATGTTAGCTGTTCCCATCAGATAACCTGACAGGCTTAGACCTGTGCTAACCTGCACAGCTGGCCGAGATTATATTGGGTTCAAATTCCGTATCAGCCAATTAAAATTGTTGACGGCGTTGGACTTGATGCAACACTTCATGAAAGCATCCTTAAAAGAAGTCCAACAGCATGCTCGGACAACCAAAGTAACTAGATCACGTGTGTATGACTATCGTTTGTTATTGGCTGATGCGCATTTTGAGACGGAGAAAAACTTTTTCTAATGTTCCCAAGTATGGCCCCAATAGGTTTCATGTTATTGAGACAGAATGCTGGCACTTCAAAAAACATAGCCAGTATGTTATTGTGATTTCCTGGAGATGCCACAAAGTGAAACAGTAACAACTGTTGACGTCTGCAAATGGTTTTGAATAGTCCAAATTAACGGGCGTCTCCACAGCCTGCTACTTCGCTAATGAAGGTCCTGCCTGTGAATGAGGTGCTTAAGCATAATTAAAAGGGGCTTCTCTCCCCCTGCTGTCTCGTGAAATGAATATTAATTAATAAGGTTAGATGGCGGTAGGAACAAGGGGGATCAGCGCATTAGACAAAACAGTGTAAATCTAAGCTACACCACAAGCTATTGAGGGTTGTAATTGCTCTGCAGTTGATTTTACTAATAGGAACGCAATCTGTACTGAACATACTGATGCAGAGAAGCATCAGATGTCATGGGGCATAATGCTCCTCTACACCAGGGCTGTGAGAGAAGGCGTGTGGGGACTGGGGAAAATCAATGGGGATGCTTCAGGCTGACTTAACTTCACAGCACCATCGCTGCTTTAAACACACAAGGCCCATGCCTCGCCGTCTTCCCAGCCTGCTACACACTACAGACTACACACAACACACTCCTGTCACGGCGAATTTAGCTTCAAGGAAATGCTAGATGATTTTATCTCCTAATTGTGATACCGAAGTGTTTCTGTGATGCTCCCCAGTTCATCCACTATCCTTAAATCCCCTCAAGTGTAAAGGTGACGTCTTGTTGCTATGGCTGAGTGAATCTCTGTCTAGTCTGATGTAAACGTTGATGTAAACTCAAGTATACATTTGACAAATGAAGAGCAAAACCTATATGTGATTTGCTCAGTTGGAAATCCTGTGTTTATTTAGGCGTGCAGGGCTGCCCTTTGTGAGCGTTTCATCTGCCCAAGTGTTGCGATATCTATTCATATTCACTCGCACAGCAGCTCACCATTCGTCAAATACAAGAAATAAAAGACTATGGGAACAAACCAGAATAGGTAAAACCCCCATGCGGACCATAGTCCAGAATTGCAAATTAATCAATGGAACATTTTCTCATTGACATTCATCAAAGGAAATGTAATACCGGGAGGGAAAACATTGGTTTTATTCTGTGGAACACAGTTTAGAGATGAAACTAGTGGGCACGTGGTTCTATCAAATTAGAGGCGGACCTGGTCTCCATATAGTTCATTGCGGAAATCAGCAGGAGACGCGTAATTGGACAAGCTGGGCGGTTCAGAGTGTGAGGAGGCCAAGGTACTGCCATTGAGCAGGCTATTACGTCAGAGGCTATTATAGCTAGTAAATGTGACAGGCTAGAGATGGTGAGAGGAGATGGTGAGAGGAGCTATTCACATGGCTCTAACACATCTGAACAAGAGGAAGACCTATGTGAGAATGCTGTCCATTGCCTACAGTTCAGCATTCAACACTATTGTTCCCTCCAAGCTCGCCCGCAAGCTCAGAGCTCTGGGTCTGGACACTACCCTCTGCAACTGGATCCTGGACTTCCTGTTGGACAGACCACAGGCTGTGAGGATTGGCAACAACACCTCCTCCACACAGACTCTTAAGACAGATGCCCCCCAGGGGTGTGTCCTCAGCCCTCTGCTGTACTACCTTTTCGCCCATGACTGTGTGGCTTTGCACTACACCAACTCCATCAACAAGTTTGCTGACGACACCACAGTTGTAGACTTGATTACCAACAAAGATGAGTCAGCCAGGACTCCACATTCACGGGACTGCAGTAGAGCGAGTCTGCAGTTTTAAGTTCCTCAGCATCCACATCACCAAGGTCTTGCCCTGAACCAACAACACTGCCACTCTTGTCAAGAGGGAGCAACAGTGCCTCTATTTTCTATGGCGACTGAAGAAATTTGTCCTCTCCAAATACTACCGCTGCATGATTGAGAGCGTCCTAACGGGTGCATCACGATCTGGTGTGGGAATTGCTCCATCCACGACCCCAAGGCCCTGAGCCCAGTACATCACTGGCCATGTTTCCACCCATCCAGGACGTCTACTGGAAACGATGCCTGAGAAAGTTCCGCAGCATCATCAAGGAAACCACACACCACAGCCATGAGTTGTTCATTCCCTTACTGTAGGGCAGATGGTATTGGAGCATGAGGTCTGATACCAACAAGCTCAGAAACAGTTTCTATCTACAAGCCATCAGACTGCTGAACACTCGCACTGGACTGACTACCTACTCTGATTCTCCACACCTTAGCACACATTCACTCACTCAAACACAGACACACACAAACATTCAAGCTACATACGTCACAATTGCTGCTACTGCTACCATACTCTTATTTACTGTTGCTTATATTTCTAAATGTAAACACTTGCCCCCAATGCCCCCTTTCTCTGATACATGTGTAAATATTGTACTATACATTTTGACTTCCTGTATTGTACTTGTGCTAACATGTCTATTCTATTCTACTGAGCCATTTGCTTTATGTTCTAATTTTTATCCTCTCTAGGTTTCTTCCTAGGTGTTTGGCCTTTCTAGGGAGTTTTTCCTAGCCACCGTGCTTATACTCCTGCATTGCTTGCTGTTTGGGGTTTTAGGCTGGGTTTCTGTACAGCACTTTGAGATATCAACTGATGTACGAAGGGCTATATAAATACATTTGATTTGATTTGATTATCTTTATTATCTCTTATTGTTGTTTCATTGTCAAGAAGGAACCTGCACGTAAGCATATCATTGGACGATGTATACCCAGTGGTGGAAAGTACCTAATTGTCATACTTGAGTAAAAGTAAAGATACCTTAATAGAAAATGACACAAGTAAAAGTGAGTCACCCAGTAAAATACTACTTGAGTTAAAATCTAAAATTATTTGGTTTTAAATATACTTAAGTATCAAAAGTAAATGTAATTGCTAAAATATACTTAAGTATCAAAAGTAAAAGTATAAATAATATCAAATTCCTTATATTAAGCAAACCAGACAGCAACATTTTCTTGTTTCATTTTATTTACGGATAGCTAGGGGCACACTCCAACACTCAGACGTCATTTACAAATGAAGCATTTGTGTTTAGTGAGTCTGTCAGATCAGAGGCAGTGGTGATGACCAAGTGTTCTCTTGATAAGTGTGTGCATTCAACCATTTTCCTGTCCTGCTAAGCATTCAAAATGTAACGAGTACTTTTGGGTGTCAGGGAAAAAGTATGGAGTAAAAAGTACATCATTTTATTCAGGAATGTAGTGAAGTAAAAGTAAAAATTGTCAAAAATATAAATAGTAAAGTAAAGTACAGATACCCCAAAAAACAACTTAAGTTGTACTTTCTAGTATTTTTACTGAAGTACTTTACAGCACCGTGCATACCATGTGTATCCTGTACATACAACTAATAAAACGTGAAACTTGAGAGTGGGAGAGGGGGCGAGACAAGCAGTATGGAAGCAAACAAAAGTGACCAGACTGGGAAGACAGTTTAAATATGAGTTTGCGAGGAAAGGAGGATATGCTACTGGAAAATTGTCATTTGTCATTTTTCATGAAAGTTTTGCTGCTAAGAATTTGAGACCAGAATGAATACCTTATCGTTTGGTATTTTCTCTCTTTTATTTGTAATGTATTGAAAGACGTGGATGTTCTACTGGTAAAGGGATTACTGCTGTAGCTTGTGGCTAAATGGTGATACTATGAGAGTGAGCCCATGAATCATTCATTCCTGCTCTATCCTTGATAAAATACACAGATTTCTAAAATATCTGTTTTTCCCAGATGTGTAGGCTATACATAATTCATGATTTATTTTCCCAGGAGAATTGTCAGATTTCTCTCATTCTCATCTCTTCACAATGAGGGAAAGGATTTCTTCCCAATGATCTTTCTATTTCAATGGAAGCTGACATCGAGGACCCACAAATTATTACTTACAGTATTATCAGAGTGAGTGTTGTAATGGTCACTTGATGGCCTGAGTTAGCTGGTATTAGCTCAAGGAGAGACATTGCAGTCATTTCCTTGAAAAAGGCGCATATGGGGTGCTATGTCAGCAGATCAATAGCAATGTTAGACTGATGTAGACAGCTGTAATATATACATTTTAAGCAGTTGAGTTTGATGATAAATGTGCTAAAGACAGACAGTCCATCAGAAAGCCCCCCGCAGAAGATACTGAGGGCTTAGGCTCAATGTTTAAAAGGTGAATACTGTATGTGATTGAGTTAGGTTAAAGGTTTAGGGGAAGGGTTAGCTAACATGATAAGTAGTTGCAAAGTAGCTAAAAAGTATTAAGTAGTTGAGTTAATAATGAGCTAAAATGCTCAAGTTGTCTGTGATAAATCAAACATGCAACTTTTAGGTTGCTAGCTGTACGAGTCATAAGCCCATCCATCCAACCATCCTACTTTTACTTTTGTCTTAAGTAACCTTCTCTCTTAAGAAACCATACAAAACGTAACAAATCATACTAATTTGAGCATCGCAGATTTACATTTACTATGTTACGTGTAGGCTATGAGACCAGGCTGAGGTAGTAGGTCAGTAGTACCATATAGTGCACCCTACCATTGAATACGTTCAGTCAAGTCCTTAATGAAGGGTGTCATTTTTTGTGTACTTGTCTCTTTCACAAGTCCTTCTCTTGTCACTTTGTCAACTTGAGTGAACCGGCTCAGCGACACTAAAAAGGTCAGAGCTCCGTTTCATCTGCGGACTGTCTCTTTCTCTCATTTTCTTTTGCTCACTTGCTTCCTCCCTCTCCACAATTGCACCATTGAGGCTTGTCGGTCTGGATAGCGGGCAGAGAGCATCAAACCCTATCAGTGACTCGCCTCAGTGACTCCTCTCCAAAACCTGTGCAGGGATATGAAGGGCTGTTGTGTAATTACTGGTGTCCCCTGACTTTTTTCAAGGTCAGATATGCTGTAGTGTAGTGAGTCGGGTCCTTTACCAACACATTAATGGCGGGTTCATGTGCTAGTCAGAAGTAGGACACTTGGAAATGTGTGACTTTGTAACTGGTTGTAGTTAAACACGTGTCATGTTCAACCAGTTAGCAAGTGGGAAATTTCAGAGTTTCCTAGATCAGGCTAGCACTTGAATGAGGAACAATGACTAATTTAGCTCCCAATCTTCAGCCCAAGATTAAAGTCCAGGCAGACCAGTGGATGGTGGTGGTTTAAGGTAACTTTTATGCAAAGCATTTTGTCTCTTTATTTTTTATTCCTATAACTTGGCCATTGTTTTACCACAGCCCTTTTCTTATAGGGGTCACGGGTAGTTTTTAAAATATTTATATACGATTCTTTGATTAGTTTTGAAAGATATTAGCATGCATGCTTACATAATCATGGATTTATTCATCTTACTTTGTGGAAAATGGCTGATCGTTTCATGTTGTAAATCACACACAGGACACCCACTCTCTTGGATGGATTGATTAAATATTGCAATATGTAAGCGGGGAGGAGGAGGGACCCCCTCCTTGTTTGAACTCGCCTGGCATTTTTGCAGAACATGATTGGTCAATAGCCTAAGCAACAGGTTCTGTTTAAGCAACAGGTTCTGTTTTCTGTGTCTTCTGCACATTTTCAAAAAACCTATTCTGAGGAGCTTGGTGGTGTCATAATGGATAAAACAAGAAGAGTGGTGTGGAGAAATTAAGAGGGAAACGGCAACGGTCTCTTGAGGCAGATGCTGCCAACTGCAACAACATAACAGACATGGTCTGTAGGCCAAGGCTGGCTGCTTCCAAATCAGTCAGTCCGGAGATTATGTTCCTGTGCCAAGGACGACAGGTATAGCAGCATACATGGAACAATAAATACAGTTGAAGTTGGAAGTTTACATACACTTAGGTTGAAGAATTTAAACTCGTTTTTCAACCACTCCAAAATATTATTGTTAAAAAACGATAGTTTTTATTTCACTTATAATTCACTGTATTACAATTCCAGTGGGTCAGAAGTTTACATACACTAAATTGACTGTGCCTTTCAACAGATTGGAAAATTCCAGATGATGTCATGGCTTTAGAAGCTTCTGATGGGCAAATTGACATCATTTGAGTCAATTGGAGGTGTACCTGTGGATGTATTTCAAGGCCTACCTTCAAACTCAGTGCCTCTTTGCTTGAAATCATGGGAAAATCGAGAGAAATCAGCCAAGACCTCAGAAAAAACATTGTAGACCTCCACGAGTCTGGTTTATCCTTGGGAGCAATTTCCAAACTCCTGAAGGTACCACGTTCATCTGTACAAACAATAGTACGCAAGTATAAACACCATGGGACCACGCATACTGCTCAGGAAGGAAACACGTTCTGTCTCCTAGAGATGAACGTACTTTGGTGCGAAAAGTGCAAATCAATCCCAGAACAACATCAAAGGACCTTTTTAAGATGCTGGAGGAAAACGGTACAAAAGTATCTATATCCACAATTAAACAAGTCCTATATCGACATAACCTGAAAGGCCGCTCAGCAAGGAAGAAGCCACTGCTCCAAAACTGCCAAAAAAAAGCCAGACTACGGTTTGCAACTGAACATGGGGATATAGATCGTACTTTTTGGAGAATTGTCCTCTGGTCTGAATGAACAAAAATAGATATGTTTGGCCCTAATGACCATCATTATGTTTGGAGGAAAAAGGGGGTGGCTTGCAAGCCGAAGAACACCATCCCAACCGTGAAGCACGGCGGTGGCAACATCATGTTGTGGGGGTGCTTTGCTGCAGGAGGGAACGGTGCACTTCACAAAATAGATGGCATCATGAGGGTGGAAAATTAGGTGGATATATTGAAGCAACATCTCAAGACATCAGTCAGGAAGTTAAAGCTGGATCGCAAATGGGTCTTCCAAATGGACAATGACCACAAGCATACTTCCAAAGTTGTGGCAAAATGGCTTCAGGACAACAAAGTCAAAGTATTGGAGTGGCCATCACAAAGCTCTGACCTCAATCCTATAGAAAATGTTTGGGCAGAACTGAAAAGCGTGTGCGAGCAAGGAGGCCTACAAACCTGACTCAGTTACACCAGCTCTGTCAGGAGGAATGGGTCGAAATTCACCCAACTTATTGTGGGAAGCTTGTGGAAGGCTACTTGAAATGTTTGACCCAAGTTAAACAATTTAAAGGCAATGCTACCAAATACTAATTGAGTGTATGTAAACTTCTGACCCACTGGGAATGTGATGATGATCCTAACTGACCTAAAACAGGGAGTTTTTACCAGGATTGAATGTCAGGAATTGTGAAAAACTGAATTCAAATGTATTTGGCTAAGGTGTATGTAAACTTCCGACTTGAACTGTATCACACTTAAATATTCCTCCTCACTCTGTCTATCAAGTGACATGTGAAAGGAGTTTCTCTACTCTGAAGTTTGTAAAGAACAGACTAAGAAGCACTATGTCCCAAGGCCACTTGGAGGAGTTTATGTTGATTGCAACAGAGAAAGAGATACTCCTGGCCATTGACATTGGTGGGGTTATTGACAGGGTTGATGGGATTATTGACAGGGTTGATGGGATTATTGACAGGGTTGATGGGATTATTGACAGGGTTGATGGGATTATTGACAGGGTTGATGGGGTTATTGACAGGGTTGATGGGGTTATTGACAGGGTTGATGGGGTTATTGACAGGGTTGATGGGATTATTGACAGGGTTGATGGGATTATTGACAGGGTTGATGGGGTTATTGACAGGGTTGATGGGGTTATTGACAGGGTTGATGGGATTATTGACAGGGTTGATGGGGTTATTGACAGGGTTGATGGGGTTATTGACAGGGTTGATGGGGTTATTGACAGGGTTGATGGGGTTATTGACAGGGTTGATGGGATTATTGACAGGGTTGATGGGGTTATTGACAGGGTTGATGGGGTTATTGACAGGGTTGATGGGATTATTGACAGGGTTGATGGGATTATTGACAGGGTTGATGGGGATATTGACAGGGTTGATGGGGTTATTGACAGGGTTGATGGGGTTATTGACAGGGTTGATGGGATTATTGACTTGCACTGCTCCGTCTCTCTCTCTCTCTCTCTCTCTCTCTCTCTCTCTCTCTCTCTCTCTCTCTCTCTCTCTCTCTCTCACACGGTCTACAGAGGTTATCGCCACAGTGTGAGCAGCTAGCGGTGCTCTGTGAGAGAGTCTGACTGACAGGTCTTTGATGCAGCCAGACACATGCTCATGCTCCTGCCATAATTGCTAATTCTGTGCATACAAAGGTTATCCCCTCAGCATCTATTAATCATCATGACACCCTCCACTTGTCTCCCTGGATATGCCTGGGAGACTAGGGGATGACTAGGAGATGGGGAGGAGAGTGGTTACCTGCCAAACCTTTCTCTATCCAGGGTAGGGAACTGTAGATCGGACATACAGTATACATATACAGGATGACACATTTATTGGTACAACCATGCAATGTATACAAAAACTAATTGCTAAGCGAATTTATGTTTCTAAGGCAATTCAGTCCTCTGTTTGATCTGAAGATCTTTCTAGATATTTTGCAGTGACGCCAAGACAACCATGTGATATGCTGGACATATTAAAAGTTCCCTTCCCACACTGAGACATCATATCATTTCATGGTATTGATTGAGGCCACAGTTGATCCTTTAGTTATGTTCATTACAAACTCATGATATATGTCAGTGAAAATCTATTCACATATTCTATCCTCTATTCCTTTGCTTCTTCCATGAAATGCCCTATTCCCACAATGAGATATTGTTGTGAAACCACATATACCCCTTTTATGTCCTGCCTACTGTGTGGAGTGATTGGCAATAGTGTTGGCCAATCACCAGTCGCGCCACATTCATGTTCTGTGTAACTGTCATTTTGGGGCAGTTGACTTTACGTATGTCCCGGTATAGAACACAGATTGTTCTGTGCTGGAGCTAGTGAATCCTTAAAAGTATGTGTTGTTTGTGTACAATAAACATTACAGAAAGAAGGTTTGTTGTCCTTCCACCCACATAAGGAGTACAGTGAGTTATTAGTTAGCTAGATTCACAGTGCTAGCCAGGTTAATGTTAGCTGCTGAGGTAATTGAGCATTAGCTAACATTAGCTCACACACAGTGAAGATCTGAAACCACAACAATATGAAAGACAGTCTGAGAAGTGTGGTGACGAAAGATAATTCTATTTTTCAATTCAAATTACATCTTTGTCTTACCTGTCGTTGTCGTCGGCAACGCAACATTCTTGGTCTTCAGCTCAAAGTGACCATAAATATCACAGTAGCCACTATAGCCAGTAAGCACAAACTATTCAACAATGACATACATTTATCTTCTAAAACATATTACTGTATTGAATAATGCATCAAACCATATTACACATTTGAATAATGCAACAATTCATAAGCATACAGGTGCAAACAATTAAAGGGTTTATTTTCTCGTCTGTAGGCTACACTCGTTACATTTTAGCTTCAACACAAAAGCACAGAGTTGCTAACAGCGTGTCTTCATTAAGTAATGGTAGCCAATCAAAACTAAACGATTAACCCTCTCATATCAATATGAAAGTACAGTAGGCTTACCAGGATTTCCATGTTGGCGGTTTTCCTGCCAAATTGGGCTACTTTGAAAGCGATGTTGTGGGTGAAAATGTATTGGTTACGGGTTGTTTTTTTGGTTTACTTCCTAATTGTACCGCGGCCGCCATGGTAGTTCTATTTTTTGTATTATCTATTAATTTCACTATCACCTGTCACCTGCTGACTATCAGACAGTAAGGCAGGCTGCTGTTGCTGAGTGAGTGATAGTGATAGTTTATCTTGTGTCCTTTAACTATTTGTACATTGTATATATATATATAATATGACATTTGTAATGTCTTTACTGTTTTTAAACTTCTGTATGTGTAATGTTTACTGTTAATTTTTGTTGTTTTTCACTTTATATATTCACTTTGTATGTTGTCTACCTCACTTGCTTTGGCAATGTTAACACATGTTTCCCATGCAAATAAAGCCCTTGAATTGAATTGAATTGAATTGAGTGAGTGAGTGAGTGAGTGAGTGAGTGAGTGAGTGAGTGAGTGAGTGAGTGAGTGAGTGAGTGAGTGAGTGAGTGAGTGAGTGAGTGACGGGGAAGGTATTCAGACCCCATCCCTTTTCCACATTTTGTCACATTACAGCATTATTCCAAAATGGATTTACTAAAACATTTTCCTCATCAGTCTACACACCATACCTCATAATGACATCACAATACCTCATAATGACAAAGTGAAAACAGGTTTGTGGTAATTTTGGGAAATGTACATAGGTATTCAGACCCTTTGCTATGTGACTTGTATCCATTAATCATCCTTGAGATATTTCTACAACTTGATTGGAGTTCACCTGTGCTAAATTCAATTGATTGGACATGATTTGGAAAGGTACACACCTGTCTATATAAGGTCTCACAGTTGACAGTGCATGTCAGAGAAAAAAAACAAGCCACAGGGTCGAAGGAATTGCCCACAGTATTGTCTTAAGGCACAGATCTGGGGCAAAATGCTGCAGCATTGACGGTTCCTAAGGACACAGTGGCTTCCATCATTCTTAAATGGAAGAAGTTTGGAACCACCAAGACTCTTCCTGAAGCTGGCCACCTGCCGAAATGAGAAATCAGGGGAGAAAGGGCCTTGGTGAGGGAGGTGACCAATAACCAGATGGTCACTCTGACAGAGATACAGAGTTACTCTGTGGAGATGGGAGTAACTTCCAGAAGGACAACCATCTCTCCAGCACTCCACCAATCTGGCCTTTTTGGTAGAATGGCCAGACGGAAGCCATTCCTCAGTAAAAGGCACATGACAGCCCAATTGGAGTTAGCCAAAAAGCCCTTAAAGGACTCGCAGACCATAAGAAACAAGATTCTCTGGTCTGATGAAAACAAGATAGATTTTTCTGGGCCTGAATGCCATGCATCACGTCTGGAGGAAACCTGGTACCATCCCTACGGAGAAGCATGTTGGTGACAGCATCATGCTGTGGGGATGTTTTTCAGTGGCAGTGATTGTGAGACTAGTCAAGATTGAGGGAAATATAAACGGAACAAAGTACAGAGATCCTTGTTGAAAACCTGCTCCATAGCGCTCAGGACCTCAGACTGGGGTGAAGTTTCACCTTCCAATAGGACAACGACCCTTGGCACACAGCCAAGACAACACAGGAGTGGCTTCGGGACAAGTCCCTGTATTTTGGCCTCTGGCCCAGCCAGAGCCCGGACTTGAACCCGATCGAACATCTCTGGAGACCTGAAAATAACTGTGCAGCAACGCTCCCCATCCAACCTGACAGATCTCCCCATCCAACCTGACAGATCTCCCCATCCAACCTGACAGATCTCCCCATCCAACCTGACAGATCTCCCCATCCAACCTGACAGATCTCCCCATCCAACCTGACAGATCTCCCCATCCAACCTGACAGAGCTTGAGAGAATCTGCAGAGAAAAACGGGAGAAACTCCCCAAATAAAGGTGTGCCAAGCTTGTAGCTTCATACCCAAGAAGACTAGAGGCTGTAATCCAAGTTGCTTAAAGTACTAAGTAAAGGGTCTGAATACTTATGTAAATGTTATATTTAATTTGTAAATGTTTAATACATTTACAAATATTTCTAAAAACCAGTTTTGCTTCATCATTATGGGGTATTGTGTGTAGATTGATGAGGGGAAAAAACAATTGAATCAATATTAGAATAAGGCTGTAACGTAAAAAAAATGTGGTAAGAGTCAAGGGGTCTGAATACTTTCCGAATGCAGTCATTGGAAGGGAGGTGCGGGCCGGAGGGGTGTGTGTGTGTGTGTGTACTGTTGTGACGGAGAACGCTTCTGCTGCAGCAGGCAGCTCAGCTGAGTCGAGTCTCGATCACACTTATAGTGTCATTGCATTTTGGTACTTCAGAAGTACCTTCATTTCCAATGGAACGCTGCGTTAGCCTTGCAGCATTGCGTTGCAGAGACAGTTGCAGTGCGTTCCGTGTGGTGAGGACGTTGGATTCATCTAAACGTATGTGTCAAACTGTATGCGTAGACGGCTTGACAGAAATGGTAGCAGAAGGTGAATGTTGAACTTTTGTTGCACACATATCCAGAGGATGCTGCATATTATTTGCTTTGTTCTTAGTACCCTGACCGCATCCAGTCCTAACAGTCATTACAGCTAACAGAGCAAGGGAGAGAAACCGATACATAATCATTCAACCGTTTCAGAGAGAGGGAGAGAGGATCGAACAATGTGCTTTGGCTCTGGCCAGAAAGCTGAGGTCAGGAGAGGGAGCAACGAGCAGAGAGGACAGAGGAACGATTTGACAGGCTAGTTTAATGGCTAGACACGATTCTACTGTCGGAATGCCAGGTAAATTTGCAAAATATGGTGAAAATATTGCAAAGGCTGGGCTAGAGAACAGGGTATAATGGAATGGATTAAGAGCATCCCAGCAGATTACATAAAAGCTTACTGTAGGTATTGGAAATCAGAAATGCGGGCCCACCACGCTGATCCTATTTCACATGCACAAACAGAGAAACACAAGAGAAATGCTGCTCCACTTTCTAAAGAAATAACATTGTTTGACACAGGAACAACACCACCATTCAAAAATTTCGGGTCACTTAGAAATGTCCTTGTTTTTGAAAGATAAGCACATTTTATGACCATTAAAATAACATCAAATTGATCAGAAATACAGTGTAGACATGGTTGTAAATGACTGTTGTAGCTGGAAACAATAAATCTGGCCTTTTTAGACTAGTTGAGTATCTGGAGCATCAGCATTTGTGGGTTCGATTACCGGATCAAAATGGCCAGAAACAAAGTCCTTTCTTCTGAAACTTGTCATTCTTGTTCTGAGAAAGGAAAAGAAAGGATGTGAGAAATTGCCAAGAAACTGAAGATCTTGTACAACGCTGTGTACTCCTCCCTTCACAGAACAGCACACACATTTTGTTACGTTACAGCCTTATTCCGAAATGGATCAATCTACACACAATAACCGATAATGACAAAGCAAAAAGTAATTCGTAATTTTAGCTAATTTATACAAATTTAAATAACATTTGCATAAGTATTCAGACCCTTTACTCAGTACTATGTTGAATCACCTTTGGCAGTGATTACAGCCTCGAGTCTTCTTGGGTATGACACATGGCACGCCTGTATTTGGGAAGTTTCTCCCATCATTTTCTGCAGATACTGACAAGCTCTGTCAGGTTGGATGGGGAGCGTCGCTGCACAGCTATTTTCAGGTCTCTCCAGAGATGTTCGATAGGGTTCAAGTCCGGACTCTGGCAGGGCCACTCAGGGACATTAAGAGACTTGTCCTGAAGCCACTCCTGCTTCGTCTCGGCTGTGTGCTTAGCGTTGTTCTCCTGTTGGAAGGTGAACCTTTGCCCCAGTCTGAGGTCCTGAGCACTCTGGAGCAGGTTTTCATCAAGGATCTCTCTGTACTTTGCTCCGTTAATATTTTCCTCAATCATGACTAGTCTCCCAGTCCCTGCCGCTGAAAACATCCTCACCAGCATAATGCTGCCTCCACCATGCGTCACCGTAGGGATGGTGCCAAGTGTCCTCCAGACGTGACTCTTGGCATTCAAGCCAAAGAGTTCAATCTTGGTCACCTCCCTGACCAAGGCCCTTCTTCCCCAATTGCTCAGTTTGGTCGGGCGGCCAGCTCTAGGAAGTGTCTTGGTGGTTCCAAATTTCTTCTATGTAAATATGATGGAGGCCACTGTGTTCTTGGGGACCTTCAATGCTGCAGATGTTTTGGTACCATTCCCCAGATCTGTGCCTCGACACAATCCTGTCTCAGAGCTCTACGGACAATACTTATGTAAATAAGTTATTTCTGTTTTACATTTTTTACAAAGTTACAACAACAGAAAATTTAACAATTTTTTGCTTTGTCATTATGGGGTATTGTGTATAGAGTGATGAGGAATAATAATAATTTAATACATTTTAGAATAAGGCTGTAAGATAAATTTGGAAAGGGTCATGAATACTTTACGAATGCACTGTACATGGTTCTCCAATGCCACCCAGCAAATCTCAAAATATGAGGACATATACTGTCTATATACCACCATCAATGTTGGTGAAGCCCCTCTGAAGATATTGCAACCCCTCTGACACCAGATGGCTTGCAATCAGTGAGTGTGTCAATCGGGTACTGTCACAGTATGATGAGCTGAAGCTTCATTTTCAGATAGTTAAAGACGGTGAGAGAAACCATGCTGCAGATGTACACTGAACTAGGCAACCTAGTGTACCTGAAGTTTCTGCAGCCAATAATGGGAGATCAACAAACTTTTCAGCAAGCTAATCCAGGAAAACTTTTATCTGATCTAAAGACCTTCTACTACTCTCTTGTGGATTGTGGTGCCACAATAATTCCACACCTGGAGCGAACTCATGGAATTCGAGTTGACAGATGAGTATTGTCTGCCACTTGAGGCTGTGGACTTTGGGGTTCAGTTCTGCCTTGCCCTCTCTGAATGAAGCCAGAGGAATAGACCCACAAATAGTACAGGACATGTGCAAAACCCAGTGCAGATTACATGGTAGTTCTGACAAGGGAGATCAAGAAGAGACTCCTGGATAATATCAAACAACTGGAGGCACTCAAGTTTCTCTCCCTGAGCATTGTGCTCTGTAGCGTCTAGATGCTCTCTCCTTCTTCCCTCTCTTCAAAGGAGATCCTGGAAAGGCTGACCAACAGTGGAGAGTGATCCACACTCAAGGATGGACCAACAAAGAAGACAGTAAAATAGAATGGTTCTGGTTAGAGGAGTCTAGACATGCTGCGGAGGAGAAAGATTATTAGGAACTCTAAAATGTTGCTCTCTCCATGCTTTCGTTGCCATTCAGCCATGCTGCTGGTGAATGTGCCTTCTCCCAGATGGCATTAATAAAAGAACAAGCTGAGAAACAGAATGCAGGAAAGATCTCTTGGGAACATCATGAGAGTCCGAGCCCACATGCAAAGGAACAAGATATGCTGCCACAAATGCAGGCCGTCAGCAAGGATGCTATCATTGTTCACCGCTGACATCTACTAACAACAGGCTGAGGTAGATGAGGACAACCCTCCTATCTAAAAGTAGAAGAAACAGACTGTAAATAGTTACATTTGATGTGAATAGTTTTGATCTGTGGAACAAAAAAGAACAGACAGGGTGTTAGTTCACAGCAGGAAAATAGTGCTCTGGATATGGGCAGAGCCCACAATATAAAAGCAGAGTGAGTAACTTTTACAAGCGTTATTTTTGAATCTACACACACAGACACTTCCGTCAGTCTGTAAAGTCTCATTCTCCCTGTTTCTCTAACTCATCCCTCATAACTGTATATCTGTCTGTTTCTCTACTCTCTTTCTCTGTTTTGTGGTGATGGGGACAGGAGCACCAACTTGTATTGGGATCATGAGTATTTTCCACCCTTTGAACCCTCACTGACTGGAGCACTGTTGCTGAGTGTACCCTAAAGTCCAAGAAATGACTTCAACCTGGTAATGGGGCTCCTGGTTGGTCTAACCCAGCACGTTGGCTGAGCAGAACACACACATCTGTCTGTAAAGTCTCATTCCCCCTGTTTATCTAACTCACCCCTCATTATATCTCTGTCTGCTCCTCTGCTCCCTGTAGAGTAACATATGGGGAATGGCAGCAGCAGCAGCAACTTGTATGGGGATCACCTCGTCATCTTTGGAGGGCTACTACCAAACCAGCACTACTGTTTTGGTGAGTACTTATCTCTACACATTAATTTATGTTTATTATTAAATAAAAGAAGCTGAAAAGCAAACTGTTGGGGCTTAGACATTTTTATACTCCAGTTTAAAGGAATACAGTACTTTTAGAGCAATGTGACTTGTATTAACACTATTTCACAATGATTAACATTGTGTTAAAACTTCTTAGGGATAAGGGGCAGTATTTTCACGTCCGGATGAAAAGCGTGCCAAAAGTAAACTGCCTGTTACTCAGGCCCAGAAGCTAGGATATGCATATAATTGGTAGATTTGGATAGAAAATAGAGGTTGACCGATTAATCGGAATGGCCGATTAATTAGGGGATATTTCAAGTTTTCATAACTATCGAAAATCTGTATTTTTGGACACCGATTTGGGCGTTTTTTATTTTTTATTTTTACAAAAATATTGTTTTTACACCTTTATTTAACTAGGCAAATCAGTTAAGAACACATTCTTATTTTCAATGACAGCCTAGGAATGGTGGGTTAACTGCCTCGTTCAGGGGCAGAATGACAGATTTATACCTTGTCAGCGCCGGGATTCAAACTTGCAAACTTACGGTTAACTAGTCCAATGCTCTAACCACCTGCCTCTCATTGCACTCCACGAGGAGCCTGCCTGTTACGCGAATGCAGTAGAAGCCAAGGTAAGTTGCTAGCTAGCATTAAAACTTATCTTAGAAAAAACAATCAATCAATCATAATCACTAGTTAACTGCACATGGTTGATGATATTACTAGTTTTTCTAGCGTGTCCTGCGTTGCATATAATGCAATGCAGGGGGATTATTTAACAAAAAGGCATTTGCGGCGAAAAAAGCGCAATCGTTGCACAACTGTACCTAACCATAAACACCAATGCCTTTCAATACACAGAAGTATATATTTTTAAACCTGCATATTTAGCAAAAAGAAATCCAGGTTAGCAGGCAACATTAACGAGGTGAAATTGTGTCACTTCTCTTGCGTTCATTGCAAGCAGAGTCAGGGTATATGCAACAGTTTGGGCAGCCTGGCTCGTTGCGAACTAATTTGCCAGAATTTTACGTAATTATGACATAACATTGAAGGTTGTACAATATAACAGGAATATTTAGACTTAGGGATGCCACCCATTAGATAAAATACAGAACGGTTCCGTATTTCACTGAAATAATAAACGTTCTGTTTTCGAAATGATAGTTTCCGGAGTCGACCATATTAATGACCAAAGGCTCGTATTTCTGTGTGTTATTATGTTATAATTAAGTCTATGGTTTGATATTTGATAGAGCAGTCTGACTGAGCGATGGTAGGCAGCAGCAGGCTCGTAAGCATTCATTCAAAGAGCACTTTCGTGCGTTTTGCCAGCAGCTCTTTGCAAGCACAGCTGTTTATGACTTCAAGCCTATCAACTCCCAAGATTTAGCTGGTGTAACAGATGTGAAATGGCTAGCTAGTTAGCAGGGAGCGCGCTAATAGCGCTTAAAACGTCACTTGCTCTGAGACTTGGAGTGGTTGTTCTCCTTGCTCTGCAAGGGCCGCGGCTTTTGTGGAGTGATGGGTAACGCTGCTTCGAGGGTGGCTGTTGTCGATGTGTTCCTGGTTCGAGCCCAGGTAGGGGCGAGGAGAGAGACGGAAGCTATACTGTTACACTGGCAATACTGTGCCAATAAGAACATCCAATAGTCAAAGGTATATGAAATACAAATGGTATAGAGAGAAATAGTCCTATAAATACTATATTAACTACAACCTAAAACCTCTTACCTTGGAATATTGAAGTCTCATGTTAAAAGGAACCACCAACTTTCATATGTTCTCATGTTCTGAGTAAGGAACTTAAACGTTAGCTTTTTTACATGGCACATATTGCACTTTTACTTTCTTCTCCAACACTTTGCTTTTACATTATTTAAACCAAATTGAACATGTTTCATAATTTATTTGAGGCTAAATAGATTTTTAATAATGTATTATATTAAGTTAAAATAAGTGTTTATTCAGTATTGTTGTAATTGTCAATATTATAAATACATTTTTAAAAAGTCAGTTCCTATGGCTTTGACTAGATGTCAACAGTCTTCAAAAATTGGTTTAGAAATTGGTTGATGTTTTTCTTTTGAGATATGAAGAAGTAGGGCTGTTCTTTGTCAAGCCAAGTGGACTCTTCTGTTTGCTGCACGTGAACGCACTTCACGTTGTTTTTTACGGTATTGAACATAGTATATTCCGTCTTAAATTTTTAGGATACATTAGGTTGGATTAGGAACATTCTTTGAAATGTTTGGACCAAGTTTACAGGTAACTTATTAGATACTTTGTAGTCATGTTGGGCGAGTTGGAACAGGTGTATCTCTGAATCAAACGCTCCAAATAAATTCACATTTTGGGGATATAAAAGAAGAACATTATCGAACAAAAGGACCATTTGTGATGTTTTTGGGACATTTTGAGTGCCAGCAGAAGAAGATCTTCAAAGGTAAGGCATTTATTATATCGTCATTTCTGACTTTTGTGTCACCACCTGCCTGGTTGAAAATTATTTTCATGTGTTTGTATGCAGGGCGCTGTCCTCAGATAATCGCATGGTCTGCTTTCGCCATAAAGCCTTTTTGAAATCTGACACTACGGCTGGATTAACAAGAAGTTAAGCTTTATTTTGATGTATTACACGAATCTTGAATATTGATATTTCTGTAGTTTGAATTTGGAGCGCTGCCATTTCACTGGATGTTGTGAAATTAACACCATTTCACAAGAATGTTTTATTGAAAGAAACGTACCTCTTAACCATTCACTATCAATCACTTCTATAGTTCAGATTCAATCATTTGGTGTGATGAACCAATAACAAAGGGAGAAATGCAGAGAAGCAATTTGACCATAAGTATTTAGAATGTCCCCTCCTGCTGCTGAAAAAAACAATTGGAGTAGTTTTCAGGCCTTGTGTTCAGGTGTTGATGGGTCATTGGGCTAGAAATTGTAGCTTGACCTGGCACTACTGGGCTGACCTTACAACATTAAACTTAGTTTTTATGAATATAATGCAAATCATTAAATTTGGTAAAAGCAAATTGCAACTGAAAATGTGGGTATAGGTGAATTCACCACAAAGAGCTGTTTTATATGGAAGCCCATACCTGACACCAAAACAAAAAAACAGCCGCAGGTAGCCTAGAAAAGCGATGCACTATGATCCCATCTGGGCCAGGGGAAACATAACATCATGGTGTTTTTTAGCCTGAGCTACGGTATCTGCAGGAACATTGGTTTTTGTCAATTGCAGTTGCTTGCATCTCTAGTGTGAGTAGTATACTTGTGTCTTCTATTGTTACCAGGTCTATATGTGAGGATTATACTTTTCCATGTTAACCATGGTCCCTGTAGTTTGACCCCAAGGGAGCAGGAGACGTCAAGCATTCTGTTTCAACTTGGAGGAAATTTGGACATGGGTTGGGTGGAGAGGGTCCAAAGAAATGGAAGGAAATATTTTCAAGCTTATAAAGCAATGTGATGATAGTGATGGTATTGACTGTGGATTTTATATAAGCGTGAATGTTGGCACCCAGAAGCAAATCGGTCACAAGAGACTAGAAGATATAATTTAAATGGAAACATACATATGTTACGAAATTAGCAAATATCAAAAATGTTCATCTTATCTCAAGGGGGCTCTAAAATCCAGTTTACTACCCTCTCCTAGAGAAGCGTCTCCTGAATGGTGTAAGGGATTTTTAATAATTTTTCTAAGTGAATAGAGAATCTCACCATTCTAGCTTTTTTGTTCATCAGGAATTGAGGTGAAGCTTTGTGAGTTTATATACGTCCTTGAGAGAGTTGACAGCCATTTTCTTTAAATGTTGTTTTTTTACTCATATATTTTACTACTTTTGAGATCAATTCTATAGCATTTATTTTATCTATGCTAAATAACCAGGAAATTCCAGTAAATGTTTCCAATGATGCTCTTTACAGTAAACAACACAAATCCATATTTGAGCTTATGTTTAAACATAATATTGACTTTCCTCTAAAACCTCATAAACTGTTATGGGCTGAAACCGCAAAATCATTACAAACCTAGAAATATGACTTCACGGTATGTTTTTGCAGGTCTTTGTGGGTGTTTGTGAGAGAGAGGTAAGGCAGCTAGCTGGTCAATGTGCTTTAATTAAACGCCAGAGATTTATTTAAATCAATGATGACTGGCCTTTTTTTCAAGTATTTATTTCAAAACATCAACCCGAACAAACACATACCTGTTTTTTTAAGACAACGTTGGAATTACCTCAATGACAATTACTCACCTCAGTTCATCTGCACCAATCAAAACAAAATACTAATTTCAACAACAAACAGAATTAACTGCAAAGGTTGACATAGACAAATTACACTGACCAATTAAAAAAGTGGGTTGTGAGTAAAAACCTTACTGTTTGAAATACATTGAGTGAATTGATTTGAATCCAGAGTCCCTAGTGAAGATGACTCATTCAGTGAATTGATTTGAATCCAGAGTCCCTAGTGAAGATGACTCATTCAGTGAATTGATTTGAATCCAGAGTCCCTAGTGAAGATGACTCATTCAGTGAATTGATTTGAATCCAGAGTCCCTAGTGGAGATGACTCATTCAGTGAATTGATTTGAATCCAGAGTCCCTAGTGGAGATGACTCATTCAGTGAATTGATTTGAATCCAGAGTCCCTAGTGAAGATGACTCATTCAGTGAATTGATTTGAATCCAGAGTCCCTAGTGGAGATGACTCATTCAGTGAATTGATTTGAATCCAGAGTCCCTAGTGAAGATGACTCATTCAGTGAATTGATTTGAATCCAGAGTCCCTAGTGAAGATGACTCATTCAGTGAATTGATTTGAATCCAGAGTCCCTAGTGAAGATGACTCATTCAGTGAATTGATTTGAATCCAGAGTCCCTAGTGAAGATGACTCATTCAGTGAATTGATTTGAATCCAGAGTCCCTAGTGAAGATGACTCATTCAGTGAATTGATTTGAATCCAGAGTCCCTAGTGAAGATGACTCATTCAGTGAATTGATTTGAATCCAGAGTCCCTAGTGAAGATGACTCATTCAGTGAATTGATTTGAATCCAGAGTCCCTAGTGAAGATGACTCATTCAGTGAATTGATTTGAATCCAGAGTCCCTAGTGGAGATGACTCATTCAGTGTGCTATGCAGGCAACTTAGATTTAAAACAGCAATGACATCTTGTGTTATGAAGCCGTGATTAATTGTAAATCAATTGTAAGTTAATCACAGCTTCACTGTTGCATTTCGTATTGAACATCCCCCAAAGAATAATGGTGTGAATAGCCTGAAAATATCAATTCATCTAACTGACAAAGCAAGCCATACAGTCTATTAACAGTGCAATGGAGAGTGAAATCTAGATTGGGTAAAAGATATCCTGAAGATATCCTGTACTGCTGTAGTCTCAGTCCCCTCCATGGTACTGATTCCTTCCATGGAACTGATCCAGGGGGGGAGGGGAGGGGGTGATGTTACAAGACAAGAAACCAGGCCAGTGATACTGCACTTTTCAGATGAAGTGAACCAACAATAAGAGACGTTCGTGGGAAACTGTGTTCAAAAGACCAACAATCACTTAATCATCTCGGTCTTGTCCCCTGAATTTGTTTCTGCTAATTTGTTAATTAGCTAGCTGAAAGTTAGGGGGGAAGGGGTTGCAAATCAATATTAGGAAGGGGTTCTTAATGTTTCGTACACACGGTGTATTTTGTCCTTTATAGTTACATTTGTAAGGGGGGGGGTACAATTATTACTATGAAATTATTAACGGGGCAGAAGATCCTACTTATGAGTCACAGTATTTATGAGACAAATTAGAATAATAGTAATACATGTATTAAGCTGAAGGTATGAATTATTTATGAAAATCAATTGGAGTTCTTTACCAGAATAACAAGACAACCACAATTTCTTCATACAATCAGCATTTAATACCACTAAATCAAAATACAAACATAATGAGAATGATCATGAAAAGGTAGGAAATATAATGAAAGACAAGAAGTGAAGTGAAGACCATCCACTCCTACTCCACAGTCAGGAACCTTGGTGTTACATTTGACCCCACTCTGTCATTTGAACCCCACATCCTGAACATCAACAAGTCAGCCTTCTTCCACCTCGAAAACATCTCACGACTCACACCCTCTCTCACTGGCCCCAGTGCTGAAACCCTCATTCACGTCTTGGTTTCACAACACCTGGACTACATCAACGGCCTTCTCTACGGACTCCCCGCCAAAACACTGGACAGACGTCAACATATTAAAAATTCAGCTGCGGAGGTCCTCACACACACCAGACCTTGGGACCACATCACCCCCACCCTCATCAAACTCCACTGGCTCCCACTTCAATACAGGATCATCTTCAAATGGCTCATGCTCACCTACAAGGCAATCAATGTATTCGCGCCCACATAACGTACTGACCTCCTACACTCCCACCTGTTCACTGCGCTCCTCTGAAACTGACCTCCTACACTCCCACCTGTTCACTGCGCTCCTCTGAAACTGACCTCCTACACTCCCACCTGTTCACTGCGCTCCTCTGAAACTGACCTCCTACACTCCCACCTGTTCACTGCGCTCCTCTGAAACTGACCTCCTACACTCCCACCTGTTCACTGCGCTCCTCTGAAACTGACCTCCTACACTCCCACCTGTTCACTGCGCTCCTCTGAAACTGACCTCCTACACTCCCACCTGTTCACTGCGCTCCTCTGAAACTGACCTCCTACACTCCCACCTGTTCACTGCGCTCCTCTGAAACTGACCTCCTACACTCCCACCTGTTCACTGTGCACCTCTGAAACTGACCTCCTACACTCCCACCTGTTCACTGCGCTCCTCTGAAACTGACCTCCTACACTCCCACCTGTTCACTGCGCTCCTCTGACACTGGCCTCCTCACCCTCCCTCTCACCAGCCTCCACTCCATGGGAGACGGGGCTTTAAGCAGTGCAGCTCCCCAACTCTGGAACTCCCTCCCTCTCCATGTCAGAACCTCACAATCCATACAGATATTCTAGTCCACACTAAAGACACACCACTTCACACAGGCTTACACAGATTCTCTGTTGTCTTAGCTTTAACCTCTGTCTAGTTCACTTCCCTGGTTCGTCTGTCATCATGTTTAGTATTCTCTATGGTCAGTCTGTCATAATGTTTAGTGTTCTCCATGGTCAGTCTGTCATCATATTTACTGTTCTCCATGGTTAGTCTGTCATCATGTTTAGTGTTCTCCGTGGTCAGTCTGTCATCATGTTTAGTGTTCTCCATGGTCAGACTGTCTTCATGTTTAGTATTCTCTATGGTCAGTCTGTCATCATGTTTAGTATTCTATATGGTCAGTCTGTCATCATGATTAGTGTTCCCCATGGTCAGTCTGTCATCATGTTTAGTGTTCCCCATGGTCAGTCTGTCATCATGTTTACTGTTCTCCAATGTCAGTCTGTCATCATGTTTAGTGTTCTCCATGGTCAGTCTGTCATCATGTTTACTGTTCTCCAATGTCAGTCTGTCATCATGTTTAGTGTTCTCCATGGTTAGTCTGTCATCATGTTTAGTGTTATTTTATAAACTTATTTAATATGAGATTTTAATGTTTTTTATCCTGCTGATTTTGTGTATGTAAAGTGACTCTGGATGTCGTGAAAAGCACTTTTAAACAATGTATAATGTATACAAATATTAAATGTTAATACCCAGTCTGTGATCCAAACTCTGTTCTCCTCTATGCAGCCTGACCAATCAAAGGAGAAGGTTGTGTCTCTTTTATATCTTGAGTTGTGTTCCTGGTGCTGGTTGCTCTTTTCCTCTGGACTGTGCTCCTAGTGGTGCTCCTTCTTGAGTTGTGTTCCTGGTGCTGGTTGCTCTTTTCCTCTGGACTGTGCTCCTCGTGGTGCTCCTTGAGTTGTGTTCCTGGTGCTGGTTGCTCTTTTCCTCTGGACTGTGCTCCTAGTGGTGCTCCTTCTTGAGTTGTGTTCCTGGTGCTGGTCGCTCTTTTCCTCTGAACTGTGCTCCTTCTTGAGTTGTGTTCCTGGTGTAGTTTCACAGCGTGTGCTGTGAACAGGATTTCTATCTGTGGGTGCACCTGGTGTCTCTACCTGCCAAGGCACAGCAGTTTCAACACTAATCCCCCTGAGGAGGTCCAGGGAGAGGAGTTCCTCCCTGCGTACAGGAGCTCCCACAAACCAAACTTAGCAGCTCTTCTTCTAGTTGTTGTCACGTGTGGTGTAATGAGCCGTGAACCTCTAATTAACATGGTCTCCAGCTGTTTGGGGGGATTTGCAGGATTAGTATGTGTATGATATTAGCATAATGTGGCGGTTTCAGCGCCATGATTTTAGTAAGGCAGAGTTTACACATACAAACACACACCACCAGTTCACGTGAAGGGTTAACACGGTTCTTTTTTAAAATCAGGTGCAGGCAGTGTTCCTTATATATCCACACACAACTCAAAGAAAGGACAGTCTTTGTCACCAGTGGAACGTCTTCCAATCTTGGTCTTTGAGGGTTCACTCCGTGTTGAAATCATCAGTTACATTATTCCGGGTAAACTGGAGACAGGTGTGGCTGTTCTGCTGCAGTCTGGAAGTTTCCCCTGAGCTGTCCATGGTCCTGCCTCTGGGGAATAGTTCCCATTGCTGTCCATGGTCCTGCCTCTGGGGAATAGTTCCCATTGCTGTCCATGGTCCTGCCTCTGGGGAATAGTTCCCATTGTTGTCCATGGCCCTGCCTCTGGGGAATAGTTCCCATTGCTGTCTGTGGTCCTGCCTCTGGCGAATAGTTCCCATTGCTGTCCGTGGTCCTGCCTCTGGGGAATAGTTCCCATTGTTGTCCATGGCCCTGCCTCTGGGGAATAGTTCCCATTGCTGTCTGTGGTCCTGCCTCTGGGGAATAGTTCCCATTGCTGTCCATGGTCCTGCCTCTGGGGAATAGTTCCATTGCTGTCCGTGGTCCAGCCTCTGGGGAATAGTTCCCATTGCTGTCCGTGGTCCTGGCAGCCAGAAAACACAGAAACCTCGCAGGCACATACCATCCATCCACCACACAACCCCTGAAACTGCTACAATGCACACACCCACATACACACAAAAGCACAGGCATAGAGAATTGTATATTTCCTCCCTTTAAAGAAATCCAGAGATAACGATGATATAAATCCACACTCCAAGACAGTCATAGAAAGACACAGAGAGCAGCCATGTTAATATAATATCTGAGTGAGAATGACTAACAAAATCAATCGGGCACCTCAGGAGGTCAGGGTCCCTGGTAAAGTTCCCTGCGTGCCCAGTCGGTATTCCACTACGTGTAATAGAAGTTTGATAGTTGGCTATACTAACTAAGATTGGTTAGCCGACATGGCTAGCTGGCTATACTAACTAAGATTGGTTAGCCGACATGGCTAGCTGGCTATACTAACTAAGATTGGTTAGCCGACATGGCTAGCTGGCTATACTAACTAAGATTGGTTAGCCGACAGGGCTAGCTGGCTATACTAACTAAGATTGGTTAGCTGACATGGCTAGTTGAGTGACTGTCAGTGACGGACATAACAAGCCGGGACTGCTTATGTCACTTATGCCTGGAACCGGCCCTGGTCCCAATTAGAAGCCTCCAAAGCCTCCAAAGCCTCCTTCACTCACGCTGCCAAGCTTACCCTAGTAAAACTGACTATCCTACCGATCCTCGACTTCGGCGACGTCATCTACAAAATTGCTTCCAACACTCTACTCAGTAAACTGGATGCAGTTTATCACAGTGCCATCCGTTTTGTCACTAAAGCACCTTATACTACCCACCACTGCGACTTGTATGCTCTAGTCGGCTGGCCCTCGCTACATATTCGTCGCCAGACCCACTGGCTTCAGGTCATCTACAAGGCCATGCTAGGCAAAGCTCCGCCTTATCTCAGCTCACTGGTCACGATGGCAACACCCATCCGTAGCACGCGCTCCAGCAGGTGTATCTCATTGATCATCCCTAAAGCCAACACCTCATTCAGCCGTCTTTCGTTCCAGTACTCTGCTGCCTGTGACTGGAACGAATTGCAAAAATCGCTGAAGTTGGATACTTTTATCTCCCTCACCAACTTCAAACATCAGCTAGCTGAGCAGCTAACCGATCGCTGCAGCTGTACATAATATATTGGTAAATAGCACACCCATTTTCACCTACCTCATCCCCACAGTTTTTATTTACTTTTCTGCTCTTTTGCACACCAATATCTCTAGCTGTACATGATCATCTGATCATTTATCACTCCAGTGTTAATCTGCAATATTGTAATTATTCGCCTACCTCATGCCTTTTGCACACATTGTATATAGACTCCCCTTTTTTCTCTGTGTTATTGACTTGTTAATTGTTTACTCCATGTGTAACTCTGTGTTGTCTGTTCACACTGCTATGCTTTATCTTGGCCAGGTCGCAGTTGCAAATGAGAACCTGTTCTCAACTAGCCTACCTGGTTAAATAAAGGTGAAAAAAAAGAAAAAAAGAAGTGTACTTAATTGCAGCTACTCTTTCCCTGAAAGGTACTTTTCCTGTCTTATCGGTTATGTCACGCCTTGGTCATTGTATTTTCTGTTTTTGGTATATGTTTGGGTAGCCAGGGTGTGACATGGGTTTATATGTTGTGTTTCGTATTGGGGTTTGTAGTAATTGGGATTGTGTATGATTAGGGGTGTGTCTAGTTAGGCTTGGCTGCCTGGGGCGATTCTCAATCAGAGTCAGGTGCTTGTCGTTGTCTCTGATTGAGAACCGTATTTAGACAGCCTGACTTTCGCGTTGTATTTTGTAGGGTGTTTGTTCCGGTCTTAGTGTTGTAGTCACCAGATAGGCTGTAATAGGTTTCACGTTTCGTTTGTTGTTTTCATATACAGTTATTTCATGTACCGCGATTATCTTCATTAAAGTCATGAGTAACATACATGCTGCATTTCGGTCTGACTCTCTTCATTCAACAGACGAATGACGTTACAGAAACACCCACCACTCACAGACCGAGCAGCGTGTGAACTGGCAGGATCTAAAGGAGGACGTTATGGATGGCAGAAGCATGGAGTATACTATGTGGGAAGAAATCGACAGGTGGGCGGCCGACCCAGAGCGAGTGCAGGAGCCCGCCTGGGATTCCCTACAGCAATGCGAAGAGGGCTATAGACGTATGGAGTCGAAAAGGAAAGCACGGAGGCGCAGAGCGAAAACTGAAAGTAACGGGGGAAAGCGCAGAGAGAGAGTGGCTGAGTCAGGAGTCAGACCTGAGCCTACTCTCCCTGTTCATTGTGAGGAGCAGCAATATGAGGACTTCTGGTCTTGGGAGATGATATTAGACGGTAAAGGACCCTGGGCGCAGCCGGGAGAATATCGCCGTCCCAAGGAGGAAATAGAAGCAGCTAAAGCGGAGAGGCGCAGGTATGAGGAGGCAGCACGGCAACGCGGTTGGAAACTGGAAAAACAGCCCAAAAAAATTATTGGGGGGGGGCTAGAAGGGAGAATAGTTATGCCAGGTAGGAGACCTGCGCATACTCCCTGTGCTCACCGTTGGGCTAGAGAGACCGGGCAGGCACCGTGTTATGCTATGGAGCGCACGGTGTTTCCAGTGCGGGTGCAGAGCCAGCTGCGGCACATACCAGCCCTTCCTATGGGCCGGGCTAGAGTGGGCATCGAGCCAGGTAAGCTTGGGCAGGCTCGGTGCTCAAGAGCTCCAGTGCGCCTGCACGGTCCGGTCTATCCAGAGCCACCTCTACACACCAGTCCTCCGGTAGCAGCTCCCCGCACCAGGCTTCCTGTGCGTGTCCTCGCGCCAGTACCACCAGTTCCAGCACCACGCACCAGGCCTCCAGTGCGCCTCGCCTGTTCAGCGCAGCCAGAGCTTTTCTCCTCTCCTGCGCTGCCGGAGTCTCCCGCCTTTTTAGCACAGCCAGAGCCTTTCTCCTCTCCTGCGCTGCCGGAGTCTCCCGCCTGTTTAGCGCAGCCAGAGCCTTTCTCCTCTCCTGCGCTGCCGGAGTCTCCAGTCTGCCCAGCGCCGCCAGTGCTCCCAGTCTGCCCAGTGCTCCCAGTCTGCCCAGTGCTCCCAGTCTGTCCAGTGCTCCCAGTCTGCCCAGTGCTCCCAGTCTGCCCAGCGCCGCCAGTGCTCCCAGTCTGCCCAGCGCCGCCAGTGCTCCCAGTCTGCCCAGTGCTCCCAGTCTGCCCAGTGCTCCCAGTCTGCCCAGCGCCGCCAGTCGGCCCAGCGTCGCCAGTCTGCCAGGATCCGCCAGAAGTGCCAGTCTGCCGAGATCCGCCAGAAGTGCCAGTCTGCCAAGATCTTCTAGATCGGCCAGACAACCTGAATCATCCAGTTCCACCAGCCAGCCAGGATTTACCGGAGCCTACTACCTGCCTGAGCTTCCTCTCAGTACTGAGCTTCCTCTCAGTACTGAGCTTCCTCTCAGTACTGAGCTTCCTCTCAGTACCGGGCTTCCCCTCAGTACCGGTCTTCCCCTCAGTACCGGGCTTCCCCTCAGTACCGGGCTGCTTCTGTCCCATGCTGCCCCTCTGTCCTGAGATGCCCCTCTGTCCTGAGATGCCCCTCTGTCCTGAGATGCCCCTCTGTCCTGAGCTGCCCCTCTGTCCCGAGATGCCCCTCTGTCCCGAGATGCCCCTCTGTCCCGAGATGCCCCTCTGTCCCGAGATGCCCCTCTGTCCTGAGCTGCCCCTCTGTCCCGAGCTGCTCCTCAGTTATGTGGGGATCTGGGTGAGGACTATTAGGCCATGGTCGGCGGAGAAGGTGGATTATCCCAGGACGCGTAGGGGAGGAACTAGGACATTAATGGAGTGGGGTCCACGTCCTGAGCCAGAACCGCCACCATGGACAGACGCCCACCCGGACCCTCCCTATGCTCTTGAGGTGCGTCCAGGAGTCCGCACCTTAGGGGGGGGGGGGGGGGGGGTTCTGTCACGCCTTGGTCATTGTATTTTGTGTTTTTGGTATATGTTTGGGTAGCCAGGGTGTGACATGGGTTTATATGTTGTGTTTCGTATTGGGGTTTGTAGTAATTGGGATTGTGTATGATTAGGGGTGTGTCTAGTTAGGCTTGGCTGCCTGGGGCGATTCTCAATCAGAGTCAGGTGCTTGTCGTTGTCTCTGATTGAGAACCGTATTTAGACAGCCTGACTTTCGCGTTGTATTTTGTGGGTGTTTGTTCCTGTCTTAGTGTTGTAGTCACCAGATAGGCTGTAATAGGTTTCACGTTTCGTTTGTTGTTTTCATATACAGTTATTTCATGTACCGCGATTATCTTCATTAAAGTCATGAGTAACATACACGCTGCATTTCGGTCTGACTCTCTTCATTCAACAGACGAACCAACCACGTTACAGGTTACTAGTTCTTTCCATGAAAAGCGAAGGCCCCTTGGTAGGCCTGAGGACACTTCTCACCTTCAGGAGAGACGACCTGCAACACAAGGTCCAGGAGTTAAAAGAGGTCAGGAAGTAAGAGAATGAGGCAGAGAGAGAGCTCTTTTCTAGTCACATGGTATCGCCCGTGCCACTTTTGTAAACTTTTATCTTATGCAAACCAAGATGTTTTTCCCGCCAACTTTTTGCAGACTTTTATTTATTTATGAAAGTTATTGCCAGCGATAAAGCCACTACTTGTATTTCCGCCAACCAAACTAGTCATGATTGACATAAAGTTCTGCTTACGGCTTAGTATGAAATGTAGCCATAATGTTGAGGCGGCATTGGCACGCACTACGCTCTTAATGTCTTGATTTTTGCTAGGCAGTGCCTGTTACTACTATCCTCCTTGCAGTTCTAATCTTTGCCAGACATGTCACTTCACCCATCTCTTCACATAGCCCACCATATGCACTGTGTTCTCAACCACCACTGGATGGATTCATAAAGACTTACTGTGGGAATAAATATCACTGGGTGACAAAAATATGGGAATAAAAGGCTAATGCAATTGAAGGCATCAAATTGTTTCTTGCTGAAACTCCCAACGTCATCCAATTGATATAATACATTTGAAGCAATAGCCTACCCGCGTGTGTTCAACTATTTCAGCACCATTTCACGCTGCTTTTGAGACAAGCATAGGGACTTGTCTTGATAAGTCAATCAATGTCAGATTTTTATTTTGACTGAATCTCCATTTGGATATTGATTAAAGCTAGAATTTGGTTGTGGAAATGTTTGCTAAGTTGAGGTGAGTGCTGCTCAGGATCATCTTGTTTAGTTGGCTCATTCGTTAGCACTGATCAGAACATTGTTCCAGCATGTAGTTTAACAGCTGGATTGTTTTGCTCTTCACTCACAGTCTTTTAGTAGTCTAGGTCTACTCCCTAGCCTGTGACTTTAGGCAGTGATTTTGTTTCACTGAATCTCCATCTGTATATTTGGTTAATTCTCCGGCAGGGCAAATACGTGGAGGTGGTATCTCTATATTCGTTTGCCTATCTATCACTGATCAGAAACATTTAGCATGCAATAATGTAGCCTAAATCAAGTGTATGCCTATTATTTTTGCTCAATTGCGTAAAGGCAACTCCAAAAGCACATGGAGGTTGTGAAATATGAGCAGGAGACACTTGCCTTTGAAAATATAGATTGGTATTATTTTATTTTGGTATCGGCTATTGTTGTCTGGCTCTCGCTAGCTAGTTAATGGCTGAAGTCATTTGTGTAACTATCCTTCCATAAGCAAATATAGCTTTCTTTGCCTGTTCGTTAGCTAGCTAGCTTTCAGCTCACTGGTGTTAGTTAGCTAGCTACAAAGGCTGGCTGCTGGACTTGGACAAGCAAAGCTAATATTAGCTTACAGAAGCTGACCTGGTTAAATAGAACTCTGTGATTCGGCTGAAAATATGTTAGCATTGACAGAAATGCTACAAAAAGCTAGCCAATTGATGTTTCTTAATGAACGGAAATGTGCACGTGAGAGCGATAAATTATATATTTAATCTAAACTGTTGCCCTACAAATGAATTCAGTCCGAAAGGTGGAAAGTCTAATGGTCACTTTATGGACACTGTACTGTAGTCTTGTTCTTATCCGACACCTAGATGTTGAGCTAGTTCTGGGCAAGAAATTTTATTTTTTTCCTAATGCTAACGACCCTGTTAAAAATCCATAATGTGGTTCTTGGTAACAGACGGACAGCTCACGATGAGAGACGGGGAGTGTGTTGTGTACCTCAAAGTTGATTTTCATTGAGCCTGGTCTCATATTAAGAATAAGAATTTGTTCTTAACTGACTTGCCTAGTTAAATAAAGGTTAAATAAAAAAATATTGGCTTAGATATGATGGTAAGGAGATTTGAATTTAACATTGAACATTTAACCCCTGATTGCCTATATATTGTGGGGGCTATTGTTGAGAGTTGAGGCACAACGACTAATACTGCATGTAACTTCAGTTGTGGTCAAGCTGCGCTGTCATGTTCTGTTTTGTTATACCATGTTCATTATTTATCTCATTTCACAATGTAAATTGCATGTAATTTTCTATCCAATAAACTCTAAATTGCATTATTTATTGTAAACAACTATGATTCTGAATCCCCTGAAATGATGAGATCTGTCTTTATCCCCAGGTTCGAATAAGTTGTTGTTCCATGTTTCTGCATGCTGAATTAGCTATATTTCTGTGCTTTTGTTTTGTTGTCGTGTGCTAATCATACACCGGGCAGCTGTATAAGGCTACAGTGTGCTGTATGATGATCCTGTCACAACTTGTCACTGTCACAAGACAGTGTGAAGTGTTGAACTTCATAGTGCAGCCCACAACACTCAATACAGTCTGTTCTCTGGGCTTGGCTTAGTGCTTTTGCCCCTTGGAGGCAGCAAGTCAGGATGCTGCAGACATTCCATTAAGCCAGGTTCAAAAAGAGTGTAAAAAAACACAACAACAAGAATAGGCATAGAAACTAGGCATATACTTTGTAGGTACAATGTAACATATACTTGGTTACACGTTAATTTAGTCCGACCTATCTCCATGTGTCATTCAAACATGCGTTAACAATTCAGATTTTCATCCTCCTTTAATAGCAAACCTCAGGACTGATCCATAGACTCATAAAGACCCGTAATGATTGTGGAAGTGCAGGAGGTAAATGTGGAGCTGAGCTGTCATCTGCTGAAGGGAACACCAATAGTATCTAATGGTGGCACTGGTACTAAAACCCTAGAAATCCCAGCAATCCTCTAAATCTACAGCAGCTGGAGGACACATTTAGACTCACTCTCTATCCACACATCCCCTGCTGCTCCATGTTAAATTAAACTGACCCAAAAGCATAGGTATGAACCAAGGTGGGTGGGACTCCATTGGTAGAAGATTCTGGGAGACTGTGATGATAAACAAAGGTAGGAACGAAGGTGGGTTGGCCTCCATTGATAGAAGCTCCTAGGAGACTGATAATAATTTACGGTCGGAACGAAGGTGGGTTGGCCTCCATTGATAGAAGCTCCTAGGAGACTGTGATAATAATTTACGGTCGGAACGAAGGTGGGTTGGCCTCCATTGATAGAAGCTATTTGGAGACCATTAACAAATTATGAACTCCATGATAACAGTTATTTTCAATGGTGGTCACGTAGAATGTTAAGGGGATTACTCTACCAGTATAAAGGGAAACAGCTGAAATAATTTTTGGGGACGAGGGTGGCTTCTTTGGAGGGCTGTGGATAATATGACTGAAAGGGAAGTCTACAGTGCCTTCGGAAAGTATTCACACCCCTTGACTTTTTCCACATTTTGCTGTGTTACAGCCTGAATTTAAAATTAATTAAATTGAGATGTTGTGTAACTGGCCTACGTGCAATAATAGTGTTTAACATGGTTTTGAATGACTACCTAATCTCTGTACCCCACACATACAGTGGGGCAAAAAAGTATTTAGTCAGCCACCAATTGTGCACGTTCTTCCACTTAAACAGATGAGAGGCCTGTAATTTTCATCATAGGTACACTTCAACTATGACAGACAAAATGAGAAGAAAAAAATCCAGAAAATCACATTGTAGGATTTTTAATGAATTTATTTGGAAATTATGGTGGAAATTACAGGCCTCTCTCATCTTTTTAAGTGGGAGAACTTGCACAATTGGTGGCTGACTAAATACTTTTTTGCCCCACTGTACAATCATATGTAAGGTCCCTCAGCCGAGCAGTGAGTTTCAAACACAGATTCAACCACAAAGACCAGGGAGGTTTTTCCTATGTCTCACAAAGAAGGATGGATAGGTAGAAGTTATTGTTATTGGTAGGTGTGTAAAAAAAATTGGGAAGTTATTAATTACACTTTGGATGGTGTATCAAAAAAAACAGTCACTACAGAGACACAGGTGTCCTTTCTAACTCAGTTGCCAGAGAGGAAGGAAACCACTCAGGGATTTCACCATGAGGCCAATTGTGACTTTTAAACAGTTACAGGGTTTAATGACTGTGATAGGAGAAAATTGAGGATGGATCAACAACATTGTAGTTACTCCACAATACTAACCTAAATGACAGAGTGAAAAGAAGGAAGCCTGTACAGAACACAAATATTCCAAAACATGCATTCTGTTTGCTAAAAGGCACTAAAGTAAAACTGCAAAAAATGTGGCAAAGAAATTAACTTCATATCCTGAATACAGAACGTGATACAAAGCATTATGTTTGGGGCAAATCCAACACAACACATCACTGACTACCACTCTTCATATTTTCAAGCACAGTTGTGGCTGCATCATGTTGTGTATGCTCGTCATCGTCAAAGATTAGTGAGTTTTCTAGGCTTAAAAGTAACTGAATAGAGCTAAGCACACACAAAATCCTAGAGGAAAACCTGGTTCAGTCTGCTTTCCAACAGACACTGGGAGACAAATTTACCTTTTAGCAGGAAAATAACAGGAAACGTAAAACTTAAGGCCAAATATACACTGGAGTTGCATACTAAGACAGCTGTTTTGGCTTAAATCTGCTTGAAAATCTTTGGCAAGACTTGAAAATGGTAGTCTAGAAATTATTAACAATCTTAGAGATTTGCCCGGAAACAGCTGTAATCGTTTCCAGTGGTGATTATAACAAATATTGATTCAGGGGTGTGAATATTTATCTCATTTACATAATTCTGTATTTCATTATCAATACATTTGCAAACATTTCTAAAAACATGTTTTCACTTTGTCAGTTTGTGGTATTGTGCGAGGAAAAATACCTATTTAATTAATTTTGAATTCAGGCTGTAACTGTCACAAACGTCGTCTTGCACTTGGTGGCTCTGCCTTGTGGTGCTCCTTCTTGAGTTGTGTTCCTGGTGTAGTTTCACAGCGTGTGCTGTGAACAGGATTTCTATCTGTGGGTGCACCTAGTGTCTCTACCTGCCAAGGCACAGCAGTTGCTCACTAATCCCCCTGAGGAGGTCCAGAGAGGGGAGTTCCTCCCTGCGTACAGGAGCTCCCACAAACCAAACTTCTAGTTGTTGTCACGTGTGGCGTAATGAGCCGTTCTAATAAACATGGTCTCCAGCTGTATGGGGGGGGATTTGCAGGATTAGTATGTGTATGATTTAATTAGGATATTAGCACACACAAAGATAATAGAGAATTGTATATTTCCCCTCTATAAATAACTTCAGAGGTAACAATAATATAAATCCACTCTCCCAGGCAACCATGTTAATATGATAGAAAGACACAGGGAGCGTGATTCAGAGCCACTGGGGCAGATGAGTAAAAGAGCAGTGCATCTAGATACTGAAGTGTGAGAGAGAGAGAGAGCGAGACAGAGAGAAACGCCTGACAGCCACTAATGATTCTCAATCATGTAAGTCGCATCTCAGTGCTGAGGACTCAATATATCCCTCTGTCAGTTTTGATAGAGGTGCTTCCCTGGTTGTCAGATCAGTGGGGATGGACTGATGCATAGCACATTCACTGTGTAAGAAGAAGACGGGACATTTCAGACATTGCCCTGCCTGAATTGCACTCACAGTCTATTATCTATGTCTGTCTCTCTCTCTCTCTCTCACTCTCTCCGTGTCATTGTAACATGTTCATCCCCTTCCGTACCTCTGGGGGAAGGCCTTATATTACCCACAATCCTCTTCTGTGATAAGATGGGAAATGTGGCACTGATTTTTTTTTTATTGCCTTCTGCCTCCTCCGCCCCACACATAGAATACTAGGGGAACTCTATCATCCCCACAATCCCTCTCACACCCTTCTGCATCCTCCGCCCACACATAGAATACTAGGGGAACTCGATCATCCCCTCATTACCTCTCACACCCTTCTGCCTCCTCCGCCCACACATAGAATACTAGGGGAACTCTATCATCCCCACAATCCCCTCAATACCTCTCACACCCTTCTGCCTCCTCCGCCCACACATAGAATACTAGGGGAACTCTATCATCCCCTCAATACCTCTCACACCCTTCTGCCTCCTCCGCCCACACATAGAATACTAGGGGAACTCTATCATCCCCACAATCCCTCTCACACCCTTCTGCATCCTCCGCCCACACATAGAATACTAGGGGAACTCGATCATCCCCTCAATACCTCTCACACCCTTCTGCCTCCTCCGCCCACAAATAGAATACTAGGGGAACTCTATCATCCCCACAATCCCCTCAATACCTCTCACACCCTTCTGCCTCCTCTGCCCCACACATAGAATACTAGGGGAACTCTATCATCCCCTCAATACCTCTCACACCCTTCTGCATCCCACCATCCCAGGTGTCTGCTCTTTTCACATCTCTCCAGGTTCTCCATCGTCTTCTCTCCAGACGACAGATGGGTATAGAGCTCCAGGTAACTGTGACAGACACAACAGAGGTGCTGTTGCGAGAGGCACTGCCACTACTCAATGGCTGAGCCTGACCAAGCTGCTTACCTATTGCAGATTCAGTCTTCCCAGCCTGGTGCAGGTCTACAATTTTGTTTCTGGTGTCCTTTGACAGCTCTTTGGTCTTGGCCATAGTGGAGTTTGGAGTGTGACTGTTTGAGGTTGTGGACAGGTGTCTTTTATACTGATAACAAGTTCAAACAGGTGCCATTAATACAGGTAACGAGCGGAGGACAGAGGAGCCTCTTAAAGAAGAAGTTACAAGTCTGTGAGAGCCAGAAATCTTGCTTGTTTGTAGGTGACCAAATACTTATTTTCCACCATAATTTGCAAATAAATTCATAAAAAATCCTACAATGTGATTTTCTGGATTTTTTTTCTTCTAATTTTCTCTGTCATAGTTGAAGTGTACCTGGGAGAAGTGGGAGAACTTGCACAATTGGTGGCTGACTAAATACTTTTTTGCCCCACTGTATATATATATATATACACATTTTCAGGGGATGCAGCACCTTTAGCACCCCTGCTTCCCATGGCTATGCGTGTGGAAATACATTAATTATAATTACATTATAATCTAGCAAAACCTATTAGTAGATTAGTATCCCCCTGCTTGCAACAAAGAGCCCTTATAATAAATGTATAAGATTTGTATGGAAAATTATGATGACACGGTCCATGTTTATATCTAAATAATATAGTCATCCTACAATAACATACTGTATTCAGCCCATGACAACAACATTAACAGAATATATATCTCACGAGAGGTCCTTCAAAGTCATTTGCATTGTTTTCTTGGGTATCTACACTGAGCAAAAATATAAATGCAACATGTAAAGTGTTGGTCCCATATTTCATGATCTGAAATAAAATATCCCAGAAATGTTCCATACTCACAAAAAGCGTATTTCTCTCAAATGTTGTGCACAAATTTGTTTACATCCCTGTTAGTGAGCATTTCTTGTCACGTATGCTCCCGCTCCCCTTCTCTGGCGCTTGAGATTGACAGGCTGCTTATCATTACGCTCATCAATACTTCATCGGTCTCACCTGGACTCCATCATGTTATTAATGACCTCCCCTATATCTGTCACTTCCTCAGTTTGTTCCCCGAGTCAGCATTAATGTCGTAATGTGTCCCTTGTCCAGACGCTGTTCGTGTTTTGTTTCCTGTCTGTTTATTCATTAAATATTCACTCCCTGTACTTGCTCCTCGTCTCCCAGTGTCTGTCCTTACAAATTCTAATTTTCCAAGATAATCCATCCACCTGACAGGTGTGGCATATCAAGAAGCTGATTAAACAGCATGAACTTTACACAGGTGCACCTTGTGCTGGGGACAATAGAAGGCCACTCTCAAATGTGCAGTTTTGTCACACAACACCATGCCACAGACGTTTTAAGTTTTGAGGGAGAGTGCAATTAGCATGGTGACAGTGTCCACTGACCGCGTCAACCAGAGCTGCTGCCAGAGATTTTAATGTTAATTTCTCTACCATAAGCCGCCTCCAAACTTCTTTTAGAGAATTTGGCAGTACGTTCAACAGGCCTCACAACAGACCACGTGTAAACACGCCATCCCAGGATCTCCACGAACTGGAAGAAGCTTTATCCTTTAATGACCCCGACGAGAAAGATATACTGCTTTCCCGAGGAAAAGAGGACGCAGATCTGCCTGCCTTTTGAGAATTCGTAGGCAAGCGAGTAAACTCCTACTGCCAATTCTATTTGCTAACATGCAATCACTGTAAAATAAAATTGATAACATACGATTATGATTATCCTACCAACGGAACAGAGAAGCTATGACTGGTAAGAGTAAGGGTGAGGGTGTGTGTCTTTAATGTCAATAACAGCTGGTGCGCAATGTCTAAAATTAAAGAAGTCTCGCAGTATTGCTCGCCTGAGGTAGAGTACCTTATGATAAGCTGTAGACCACACTACCTACCAAGAGAGTTCTCATCTATATTATTCTTAGCCATCTATTTACCACCACATACCGAGGCAGGCACTAAGACCACACTCAACCAATTCTAGGCCATAAGCAAACAAGAAAATGCTCACCCAGAAGTGGCGCTCTTAGTGGCCGGGGACTTTAATAGCAGGCAAACTCAAATCAGTTTTACAATTTTCACTTAGGGGTGTACTCCCTTTTGTTGCCAGCGGTTTAGACATTAATGGCTGTGTGTTGAGTAATTTTGAGGGGACAGCAAATGTACACTGTTATACAATCTGTACACTCACTACTTTACATTGTAGCAAAGTGTCATTTCTTCAGTGTTGTCACATGAAAAGATATGCTCAAATATTTACAAAATGTGAGCGGTGTACTCAGTTTTGTGATATACTGTATATCAGGGCATTATGTTCAAGTCTGATAGTCTTAATTCTATGGTTTATTATGTCTAGGTCTATGTGAGTTGCATGTTAAATGCAAGAGTCATGGATTTCGGTAGGCCCACAATACTATTTAGTCTGTAATGTGAAATCACGTTAGATGGTTTGTTGTGCGCAATTGATTACATTAAGGTATATGGTAGTCTAAACCTTTATGATAATTTAATGATGATTTTCGAGTGCCTGCCTACTTTTTGGCTGGCCCTGTCATCCGCGAATGTCTGCCTACACAACTTGTAGAAATACCACAGAATAATAGCCTTCCCTACAGATTGTGTCACATCGATCCCTTGTGTGAATTATGAAATTACCCCCATTCCGCCTTTTTCCTCTGTCGGAGCGCTGGTTCAGTGGCGCAGCACGGAGATGGATTCACACCCCCGGAAGGATGTGCACACATCTGTAGCCTGCCAGACTTTAGCGCCTTAGTGCTCTGTGATTTTTTGGGGTGGATTATTTTGTGTGACTTGCAAAACCAATATTGTCAAAAAATAAAGTATTCTGCTTAGCACCTTGTACGGTCAGTTCAAGATAAGCAGATCAGAACAACAGAGTAAACATTCACAAACAATGCCCTTTATAAATGCTGAAATTCATTCATATTGAACTCTGTTGTAAAAAGATAAATACAGTATATTGTGAATATCAGGCTTGATTCCTCAACTCCAGTTCCCTTAACACAATTACCATCTATAATGTGCAGTATTGCAGTATATTGTGGTGTTTGATGTTTAATCTTTGAGGCATTCATTTGTATTCCTCTGTCTGATTTGAGTACTGTTCAAATTAAACCACTTCATCAACACAGGTTAATTGTACCTTCTAGCTCAGGCCTGTGCAAAGGCCTGCCAGCGACCTGATTCAATACACCCCGTGGAATCATGGTCAGATCATAAAGAATTTGCCATAGTAAAGTTTTGAAAAACGTATTTGTTATTCAAATTAAAAGCCCAATGAATACTCTCCTTTGTGTAATTGTCAGGGTTTTCTTCTGGTGAAAGAGAGGCGGACCAAAATGCAGCATGGTGGTTATTCATGTTTTTAATAAAGACGACTATACATGAACAGACTATACAAAACAAGAAAAGCGAAAACCTAAAAAGTCCTATCTGGTGCAAACACAGAGACAGGAACAATCACCCACAAAACCCAACACAAAACAGGCTACCTAAATATGGTTCCCAATCAGAGACAATGACTAACACCTGCCTCTGATTGAGAACCATATCAGGCCAAACATAGAAATAGACAAACCAGACACACAACATAGAATGCCCACCCAGCTCACGTCCTGACCAACACTAAAACAAGGAAAACACATACGAACGATGGACAGAACGTGACAGTAATGATTTAATTCTCACCACTTGTGGGACATTTCTTTTGAAGGCACGTATAAATAACAACTGCATGAGGACAGACAGTGATGGACAATTAGTAGCTCGCTAGAAATTGTGAAAAAAAGGAAAAGGAAAGTAGACAATGAATGTAGGGTGTTCCTCCAGCAAGAGTGGACATCGAAATATTTATTTATTAAGGTATCATGGAAAGCTGTGTGCTTAGTGTGCAAACAGAGCATCGCTGTCTTGAAAGACTACAACTTGTCCAGCTATTTCCAGACGAAGCATGCAGAGAAATATAGGAATAAGTCTTCTGAGCAGAGGGCAAGTGCATCGAAAGAGCTGCTTTCTCAGTTGCAAAAGCAGCAAGGACATTTCACAAAACTGCATTCAGCAAACAACGGAATTGTGAGAGCTAGCTATGTACTGTCCCACAACATTTCTAAACATAACAAGCCATTCGCCGAGGGAGAATTCATTAAAGAATGTTTAATTGACTCTGCAGCAATACTTTGCCCCGACAAGAAAGAGCTGTTTGAAAATGTTTCCCTGTCAAGACGAACAGTGACACGGCATGTTGGAGACATCGCAGAGAATATGGAACAGCAATTGAGAGACAAGGTAAAGGATTTAACCTATTTCTCCTTGGTCCTGGATGAGAGCAGTGATGCCCACGAAACGGCACAGTTGTTGATATTGTGACGAGGCATAACCCCAGACTTTGAAATTACAGAGGAGCTTCAGTGCAGTCAATGAAGAGCACAACCACGGGGAAAGATTTATTGGAGGAGGTTAATAAGTGTGTGGCAAAGCTGGGAGAGTTTTGAAAAGTTATCCAGTGTGACCACTGATGGGTGCCCAAACTTGACAAGGATACAAGATCAAGTAGCTGAGCTGATCCCAGATCAGACAATTATTTTCCTGCATTGCATTATTCATCAGGAGGTGCTCTGTTAATGTGTTCTGAAAATGAGCCATATTGTGGATACAGTCACTAAAGTAGTGAACTTCATAAGAGCAAAATCTTAAAACCACAGGCAGTTTGTCTCACTGTTGGATGAGACAGAGTCATGCAGATCTCCCCTACCACACAAACGTGGTGAGATGGCTGAGTTTGGGGAAGGTACTTAAAAAGCGTGTGGGACCTGAAGATTGCTGAGTTTTTGCAAATGAAAAGAAAATATGTGGATTTCCCTCAACTGCAAGATAAAGAATGATCGGCTGATTTTGCCTTCACCGTGGACATCATGGCCCTCATGAATGAACTGAATTCGTAACTACAAGGGAAGGGCCTTTTTGCACATCGGATGTACATCCTTGTCAAAGCCTTCAAGGCAAAATTACTCCTCCTGACCCGCCAAGTAGAAGCCAACATTCTCACCCACCTTCCGACACTACTAGTCTGTTCCCTATCAGATGACACTACTAGTCCGTTCCCTATCAGATGACACTACTAGTCTGTTCCCTATCAGATGACACTACTAGTCTGTTCCCTATCAGATGACACTACTAGTCCGTTCCCTATCAGATGACACTACTAGTCTGTTCCCTATCAGATGACACTACTAGTCCGTTCCCTATCAGATGACACTACTAGTCTGTTCCCTATCAGATGACACTACTAGTCTGTTCCCTATCAGATGACCAGCGGGAGAAGTATACATCGCTGCTGCGTGCTTTGAACTGTGAGTTTTCTCATCATTTTGAGCATTTCAATGTGTTGGAAAATGACATGCTGTTGGTTTCCTCTCCTTTCACCATCAATGTAGATAATGCTCCCACTGACTTGCAAACTTCAGCTTATTGATCTTCAGTCTGATGCAGTAATTGGAGAACTATTCAAAACAATGTCACTGACGAGGTTCTATGCATCTTTTGAACAAAACTTTCCAAAGATTAAGAGTCATGCTCAGAATATATTTGTACTGTTTGGGTCAACCTATGTATGTGAACATATTATCAATATTTTCAGTGATGAAAAAATAACAAGTCAAGGCACAGATCATCTCCTACTGACTCTCTCCTCTCAGAAATCATGCGCGTAGTGAAGTCAGAAACTATACCTAGTCAATGAGCATCAGAGACTTAAAGTTTCTCACTGATTGAGTAGTATATTATATAAGTATGTTGGTGACAATCTGGTTGATTTAACAATATTGGGTTGTTAACACACTGTTTTTTTTACATAAATAAATGTGAGACACAAAAAAAAGACAGCGTAGAACACCTTTACCCAAAACGCATTGCTCCTATAACTTTCAAAAGATTGTTTTTAGAAGATGGCCCCCCAAAAATGTATTTTCCTATGAATGAAGTTGCACAAAAGTGGTGTATTGTCACACAAATTAAGCCACACTAAAACACACTAAATCTGCTGAAGTACTTTTTGTATATATTTGCAAGAATTTAGAGATTGTGTTGCATATGATGGTGTACTTACTACAAAGTCAGACACCTTTGGTCATTCATAACCTATACATAAATGCCTTATATCATATGATGCTGTACTTACTACAAAGTCAGACACCTTTGGTCATTCATAACCTATACATAAATGCCTTATATCATATGATGGTGTACTTACTACAAAGTCAGACACCTTTGGTCATTCATAACCTATACATAAATGCCTTATATCATATGATGCTGTACTTACTACAAAGTCAGACACCTTTGGTCATTCATAACCTATACATAAATGCCTTATATCATATGATGGTGTACTTACTACAAAGTCAGACACCTTTGGTCATTCATAACCTATACATAAATGCCTTATATCATATGATGGTGTACTTACTACAAAGTCAGACACCTTTGGTCATTCATAACACATACATAAATGCCTTATATCATATGATGCTGTACTTACTACAAAGTCAGACAGCTTTGGTCGTTCATATCAAATCAAAGTCTATTTGTCACGTGCGCCGTGTAGACCTTACAGTGAAATGCTTACTTACAGGCTCTAACCAACGGTGCGGAAAAAAAGGGTGAGGGATAGATTATTCTGGCACCACCCGGCCAGGTCTCTGACCTCCTCCCTATAGGCTGTCTCATCGTTGTCGGTTATCAGGCCTACCACTGTAGTGTCGTCAGCAAACTTAATGATGGTGTTGGAGTAGTGCCTGGCCATGCAATCATGGGTGAACAGGGAATACAGGAGGGGACTGAGCACGCACACCTGGGGAGCTCCAGTGTTGAGGATCAGTGTGGCAGATGTGTTGCTGCCTACCCTCACCAACTGGGGGTGGCCCATCAGGAAGTTCAGGATCCAGTTGCAGAGGGAGGTGTTTAAGTCCCAGGATCCTTATCTTGGTGATGAGCTTTGAGGGTACTATGGTGTTGAACGCTGAGCTGTAGTCAATGAACAGCATTCTCACATAGGTGTTCCAGGTGGGAAAGGGCAGTGTGGAGTGCAATAGAGATTGCATCATCTGTTTGGGCGGTATGCAAATGTGAGTGGGCTAGAGTTTCTGGGATAATGGTGATGATGTGAGCCATTACCAGCCTTTCAAAGCACTTCATGGCTACGGACGTGAGTGCTACAGGTCTGTAGTAATTTAGGCAGGTTGCCTTTGTGTCCTTGGGCACAGGGACTATGGTGGTCTGCTTGAAGTATGGTGGTATTACAGACTCAATCGGGGACATGTTGAAAATGTTAGCGAAGACACCTGCCAGTTGATCAGCACATGCCCAGAGCACACGTCCTGGTAATCCATCTGGCCCCGCAGCCTTGTGTATGTTGACCTGTTTAAAGGTCTTAATTCGGCTACGGAGAGCGTGACCACACAGTTGTCCGGAACAGCTGATGCTCTCATGCATGACTCAGTGATGCTTGCCTCGAAGCGAGCATAGAAGGGATTTAGCTTGTCTGGTAGGCTCGTGTCACTGGGCAGATCGCGGCTGTGCTTCCCTTTGTAGTCTGTAATAGTTTGCCAGCCCTGCCACATCCGACGAGCATCGGAGCCGGTGTAGTATGATTCAATCTTAGCCCTGTATTGACACTTTGCCTGTTTGATGGTTCGTCGCGGGATTTCTTGTAAGCTTCCAGGTTAGAGTCCCGCACCTTGAAAGCGGCAGCTCTACCCTTTAGCTCAGTGCGAATGTTACCTGTAATCCATGGCTTCTGGTTGGGGTATGTACGTACAGTTACTGTGGGGACGACGTCTTCAATGCACTTATTGATAAAGCCAGTGACTGATGTGGTGTATTCCTCAATGTCATCGGAAGAATCCCGGAACATGTTCCAGTCTGTGATAGCAAAGCAGTCCTGTAGTTTAGCATGTGCTTCATCTGAAAGTATAGCTGAGAACTCTCTAGGCACATACATAAAGGCTTAATGATGTAAACGCAAATGTATTAACACTTAGGGAATTATCACTAACAGCTGAAACAAATGAACATTAAAGACATGATTAAATCATACATTTCCTTTAATTGTACATTTTTAAAACAATACAAATACATGAAGTTTCAAAGTCCAGCGATGAAGTCACCGAAAATAATTTGAAATAACGAGAGGTAGCTATAGTATGTAATCTAACTCAACGCTTAACTACTACAAACTCATTTAAAATACTATAAATAAAGGTTAACTTAGTTGTTTTTCACTGTCCAGTGGCAGCCCAAGTGGACATTTGATTTGTGAACTCATCACATGATCAGCGTCTCGTCAGCGACACTAGAAAAGTACTTCTGGGTCACGGAATTTCAGAAATGTTCCAAATACAAGTCTCTCACGTAACAGTAAAAAAGTGTCAACCATTGATGACATATGAAAAATAATTGTCTAAACATTAACAATGATTCATATTTGTTCATATTTAAGTGACATGTACATAACATGTGGGTTTTGAAACATGTTCCAAGGTCAAATAAATGCCCCCAATGTGAATCACTGTACAGTATATGGAATACATATTGGCTTAGAGCAAGACCTGTTCTGGGTGCCGCAGCAAAGGTATTGTAGGAGATACTCAGTAGGGTCTGTGGAATGTACAATGCATTTGGAAACTATTCAGACAGTTTTTTCACATTTTGTTATGTTACAGCCTTGGTCTAAAATTGATTAAAACATTTTTTTTACTCTCATCAATCTACAAACAATACTCCGTAATGAGAAAGCAAAAACAGGTTTTTAGAAATATTTCTACAACTTCATTGGAATCCACCTATAAAGGCACACACCTGTCTTTATAAGGTCCCATAGTTGTCAGTGCATGTCAGATCAAAAACCAAGCCCTGATGTTGAAGGAATTGTCCGTAAAGCTCCGAGACAGGATTGTGTCAAGGCACAGATCTGGGTAAGGGTACCAAAAAATGTCTGCAGGATTGAAGGTCCCCAAGAACCCAGTGGCCTCCGTCATTCCTATATGGAAGACATTTGGAACCACTAAAGAATCTTCATAGAGCTGGTCGCCCTGCCAAACTGAGCAATGAGGGGAGAAAGGCCTTGGTCAGGGAGGTGACCAAGAACCCGATTGTCTACCTGACAGAGCTCCAAAGTTCCTCTGTGGAGATGGGACAACCTTCCAGAAGGACAACCATCTCCGCTGCACTCCACCAATCAGGCCTTTATGGTAGTGTGGACAGATGGAAGCCCCTCATCAGTAAAAGGCACCTGACAGCCCGCTTTGAGTGCAACCAAAATGCATCTAAAGGACTCTCAGACGTATGAGAAAAAAGATTATCTGGTCTGATGAAATCAAGATTGAACTCTTTGGCCTGAATGCCAAGCGTCATGTCTGGAAGAAACCTGGCACCATCCCTACGGTGAAGCATGGTGGTGGCTGCATCATGCTGTGAGGATGTTTTTCAGCGGCACTGGGACTGGGACTGGGAGACTAGTCAGGCTTGAAGGAAAGATGAATGAGCAAAGTACAGAGGGATGCTTGATGAAAACCTGCTCCAGAGCGCTCAGGACCTCAGACTGGGGTGAAGGTTCACCTTCCATGTCGTTATAGAATAGATGTTTTGGCGGTTGTCGGTCTTCACGTTCAATGATATCGAATTCCTAGCTGCAGACTAGTAATTAATATCAAAGACTTGTTATTCTGTCTGTATCGATAGTCTAACAGTTTAACAACGTGGTATGGTTAAAAGATGGTGATAGAAAACCCAGGTGGAGTTTTATACGGAACATAGAAAGGGGCTGTCTCATGATGCCAGGTCCTGTCTGTGCACCTGGGTGTGTGCCAATGACTTAGTGAAACTTTAAACAGAAATACAATTCTCTCACATTAACATCATTACATAGCATCTGTCATTTCACAAACAGTATCATCTTTACTCATTCATTTTGTACAACAATTAGATTTAAGCCTCATAACTGAGGCTATTGTATAAACAGCATTATGGTAATGTGACCGTATTGTCTCTCATTGTACCAAACGGGCCAGTTCGTAGCTGGATTCTTCACCGATCTTTTATACATTCTCCAGAACATAAATGTCGTTCGGTTCTCCAGTTCTGTAAGGTGGACGAAATTCCTTTGTTCTCTCTATGAAAACTCTCTCTATACTGTGGCCATGAGGAGATAATCTCCTCCAGGAATTTACGACCTCTCTGACCACAGCAGCCTGGGTGTAGGAGACAGAGAGAGATGGTGCTCACTGTGTCCAAAGAGGGCAACGTCATGACAGCATAGCAACATTTTGAAAAAGTCAAGGGGTCTGAATACTTTCCGAAGGCACAGTATAAGGTGTCATTTCATGGTGGATGAATCAAATCATGTGTGCGCTTACTGCACTACAGAAAATCTTCAAACCAAACAACAGTGCAGGACATGCTCACTGAATTAAAGGGCAACTACACAAAAAAATCTGTTTCTTCGATTTTTCCAAGACCTCAAAAGTAATCCCGTGATATGGTTTAAACATTGTTGTGTATACAAATGTTGATGTTTTTCTATTTAGGAACAAACACGGGTAAACCAGGAAACAATTGGGGAAATCTGAAACCTGGAAAAACAAAACCAAGAAAAATGATTTTGGGAGAAAAAAGTAGGCAAGAAATAAAAACAGATTTTAAAATGTCCTACCAATGTTTTTTACTGTGCATAACTGCACTTTAAAGTGTGTGTCATCCTGCAGCACAGCATTTTGGGGAAGTTAAGGTCAAGTCCAATATTGACTATGCACCCAAGATGGAACAAAGTTGGGCCATCCTCGGAATGTTTTAGTGAAACATAATATAATATATAACATATAGGAGACGCTTTTATCCAAAGCAACTTAGTCATGCGTGAATTCAGTTTTACCTATGGGTGGTCCCGGGAATTGAACCCAATATCCTGCCATTGCAATGCTCTACCAGGATGCATGACAGTATTATAAATGCTCTGTGATTTAATAAGATTTACAATGCCTTTATTACGTGGTGCTTATGCCACCCTTTAGGAAGTACCGCACAGGTTTATGTCACATTTGACATTGGTGGTGACGTGACTATGAAAAATCTATCTACAAACATTTCAGTGGCTTTGGAGAAATTCATCCTCAGAACGTTGTCTTTTTCTAAATGATAATATAGGATCCTGACAAATGGAAAAGAGTTCAGAGGAGCAGCGATGGTTTCAGAGATAAGAAGTGACAGGTCTGGGGTTGGTATTCAGTACAGAATGTACAACACTGACGGAGCGAGGACACATCCCTGAGGAGCTCCAGTGTGTTGTGATGAGGGAAGGAGAAGCAGGGTTTGCCCTTGCGCCTTGTTCTTACACAGGGCAGATCACATAAGCTCATGTCAAAAGATCAAATGGAGCGTCTGTCGTAGGGCTTTGAACCTGATGCTCTCTGCCATCCCTGCCTTTTTTCACTTTGCTGACCCAACCATTGAAGTTTTCCTGTATTCTGCTGCGTCAATTGTATGCCGGTGACTTCCCACTCGTTCAGGAAGGACCTTTGACCTTTAGGTGCAAAGTGGCTATCATGCTCATAGTCTGGAAAGTAACACTTTGCTAAACTTAATTGAAAAAGTATCAAAAAGATTCAAGAAACTTCATCAATGATGAGAAAGAATGGCAATGGCTTGTATGGCTAAGGGCATTTGGCATTAAGAGGGCAGTGAAGTGCATTGTCAAAAGAACAAGACAGTCCTGCAGGTCTTTTGCCCAGGGTTGAACGTTTCTATTGAATTCACTCTAGGTGTCATGGCCATTCTTCATCATCACTAATGATATTCAAAAACCTCTGAGAATGATTTGCAAGTTAATAGTGGTAGCCCTGGGAATATTTATGGTCTTGCCCCCTCACGAGAATATAGGTCAGCGTTGATTAAAACAACCGGCTCATAATGGAAAGTAATTACTCTGAAAGCTAGGGAGCATGTGCAAGATAATGAGCTTATGTTTACAGTGATGCCAGCCAAGTAGGTGTGGTGAAGGTAGAGGTAGGAACAGATGTTAGGATAGGATTAAATAGGAAGGTTTGTCATCTATGAATTTTTATCTCATACCCTCTGTTACATGTTACAGTGCATAGACAGGGTTGGGAAGGTTACTTTCTAAATGTAATTTGTTACAGTTACTCGTTACCTGTCCAAAATAGCAATCAGTAACGTAACATTTGGATTACCCAAACTCAGTAACGTAATCTGATTACATTCCATTACTTTTAGCTGTAAATATATGTTACCAATTGAACGACATCTATTGCAGGATAAATCAATGTTAAAGTTTACATAGCTGGCCATATATGGATGTTCCATTTTACTTCATGGGTTGGTTATGTAGGCTTCTTCTAACCCATCGATTTCTACTACATATAATATGATTAAATTATAACTTCACATTAAAAACCAAAGTCTATCAGAATTCCAGTCATTCCAATGAATGTCATACCCCTTGATCTTTAAGAAAAGGACTTGGAAATATGGAAGATATCTGGTATAGATTTGCCTAATTGTTTTACTTGAGCATAACCCCTAAAACTAAGGACTTATTAGCCAGCTCTACTCTGTTGTTTATGATTTTGTTGTCATGGAGGACTGATTGGGCTCATTGATTCGAGTTGAAAAATAAATGCTGCGCTCATGGAATGGCATGCTTTGAGCACTACTGAAACTGCTATGTGAAAAAGTAATGCCATATGCTGCACTTGCTATTGTAACGGTTTTCTTGCGCTGAAGGAGAGGAGGACCAAAATGCAGCGTGGTTACTATTCATGGTTCTTTAATAAAGCAACTACACATGAACAAACTAACAAAACAAGAACTGTGAAAACCCAAACCAGCCCTATCTGGTGCAAACACAGAGACAGGAACAATCACCCACAAAACCCAACACCAAACAGGCTACCTAAATAAATATGGTTCCCAATCAGAGACAATGACTGCCTCTGATTGAGAACCATATCAGGCCAAACACAGAAACAGACAAACGAGACACACAACATAGAATGCCCACTCAGATCACACCCTGACCAAACAAAACATAGAAACATACAAAGCAAACTATGGTCAGGGTGTGACAGCTATATGCCTATTGTTTACCTTTCTGTTGGTGACACTTTGATATATTAATAATATGCAGCTGTTTAAAGAGATGAAACAAAAACAAAACAGTCGCCCGCCTCTGTTTTGGTAAAAAGCTGAGGAATGGGCCTGGAGGAATGTAAACACTCCCAGATTAATAGACAGAGCTATGGATGCAAGGACTGACCATACATTATATAAACATTATTGTTTTAACCATGGTTTGAGGCTACAATGTGTGTTTACATTTACAATGTTTACAAAATTGGAGAACAACAAGCTTATATTTTATATAATATATAATTTATAAGTCAAAAAATGGATGTAGCAACTACTGATTGCCCTGTAAGTCTATCAAAAGTGTGTGAGTTTGAGCATTAGTCCTATGGATTTAAAATAAATATAAGCATGAATTAGAGTGAGCACTAAAAGCTCCAATTTTATTCCATAGGCTTGGATCTGCGTTATGCAGCTGTTGCAAGAGCACATTTTCACTGGCTGTCCACCGGTTTCAAAAACAGTGATTGATTGTTGGGTTCGAATACACATTTAGATTTGTGAACAGCCATCCACAAGGCGCAAATAGCTAAATGAGAGAGCAGCAGTGTGATTCACATCAATGCGCTATGTAGATAGCAATAATAAGTGATATCTGTATCGTCGTAGACTACACCACTGCTGTCATGCTTACCTCCAAGCACTTTTTTGAAGTTGGATAATCTTTGGAATGCCCGACTGCAGTCACACCATTGGAAGGCACAGTTGAAGTCGGAAGTCTACATATACTTAGGTTGAAGTCATTAAAACTCATTTTTCAACCACTCCACAAATTTCTTGTTACAAACTAAAGTTTTGGCAAGTCGGTTAGGACATCTACTTAGTGAATTTTTCCAACAATTGTTTACAAACAGATTATTTCACTTATAATTCACTGTATCACAATTCCAGTGGGTGAGAAGTTTACATTCACTAAGTTGACTGTGCCTTTAAACAGATTGGAAAATTCCACAAAATGATGTAATGGCTTTAGAAGCTTCTGATAGGCTAATTGACATAATTTGAATCAATCAACCTGTGGATGTATTTCAAGGTCTACCTTCATATTCAGTGCATCTTTGCTTGACATCATGGGAAAATCAAAAGAAATCAGCCAGGACCTCAGAAAAAAAATTGTAGTCCTCCACAAGTCTGGTTCATCCAATTTCAAAACGCCTCAATGTACCACGTTTATCTGTATAAACAATAGTACGCAACTATAAACACCATGGGACCACGCAGTCGTCACACCGCTCAGAAAGGAGATGCATTTTGTCTCCTAGAGATTAACGTACTTTGGTGCGAAAAGTACAAATCAATCCCAGAACAACAGCATAGGACCTTGTGAAGATGCTGGAGAAAACCGGTACAAAAGTATCTATATCCACAGTAAAACAAATCCTATATCGACATAACCTGAAATGCCACTCAGCAAGGAGGAAGCCACTGCTCCAAAACCGCCATAAAAAAGCCAGACTACGGTTTGCAACTGCACATGGGGACGAAGATCGTACTTTTTGGAGAAATGTCCTCTGGTCTGATGAAACAAAAATAGAACTGTTTGGCCACAATGACCATCGTTATGTTTGGAGGAAAAAGGGGGTGGCTTGCAAGCCGAAGAACACCATCCCATCCGGTGAAGCACGGCGGTGGCGGCATCATGTTGTGGGGGTGCTTTGCTGCAGGAGAGAACGGTGCACTTCACAAAATAGATGGCATCATGAGGGCGGAAAATTAGGTGGATATATTGAAGCAACATCTCAAGACATCAGTCAGGAAGTTAAAGCTTGAACGCAAATGGGTCTTACAAATGGACAATGACCCCAAGCATACTTCCAAAGTTGTGTAGAAAATGGCTTCAGGACAACAAAGGCAAGGTATTGGAGTGGCCATCACAAAGCACTGACCTCAATCCTATAAAAAATGCGTGGGCAGAACTGAAAAAGTGTGTGCGAGCAAGGAGGCCCACAAACCTGACTCAGTTACACCAGCTGTGTCAGGAGGAAAGAGCCAAAATTCACCCAACTTATTGAGGGAAGCTTGTGGAAGGCTACCAGAAACGTTTAACCCAAGTGAAACAATTTATAGGCAATGCTACCAAATTCTAATTGAGTGTATGTAACCTTCTGACCACTGGGAATGTGATGAAAGAAATTAAAGCTGAAATAAATCATTCTCTCTACTATTATTCTGACATTTCACATTCTTAAAATAAAGTGGTGATCTTAACAAGCAGGGAATTTTTACCAGGATTAAATGTCAGGAATTGTTTAAATGTATTTGGCTAAGGTATATGTAAACTTCCGACTTCAAACTGTAGCATTGACTGTAGCCTACAAAAGCCCATTCCTGTTCTTTTTCTGCGATCTATCAAACCCATTTGGTGTGTCATTATAGTGGTCTCTGACTTGTGGTCAAACTCGCTCAGGTGGAACTAACTTAAACTTGCAGGTTTTTCAATGGTAATTTGAATGTCTTTGAGAAAACAGAGTCCTTTTTTAATTTACAAGAAATTCTCGAAGTAAACATCTCGTTTATCAAAATGATCTGTAATCTGTTTACAATATTTTGCTGGTAACGTAACAGATTACAGTTTTTTATGTAATCGCTTACATGTAACAGATTACATGTCATCTGTTACTCCCCAAGTCTGTGCATAGCTAATGTCCCCCCCACGCCAGGTGGCATTCAGGGCCGTCTGATAAAAAGCCGGGGCCATGAATAATTCTATCAGTGTGGAGTAGCTAAGCTCTGTAAACATGATGGGCATTACTAAGGTTGCTTCTCGGCTGCACTCAATTATTTCAACCGGAATTAGATCACAGGGAGTTTAAAAAGAGGTGCACCACCCACACACTGCCAGAATCCTAATGCACAGACTCATTATAAGGCCTGAACAGGGCTGAACTCTAGCTTTTTGGAGGTCCTGCAAGAGATTTATGTTGGCAGGCCTCCACTCGCGGCAAAACATTTTAGTGGCCCTCCTCTTGATGGTGGAGAGAAATGTATGTTTTAATGTTCATTTCCTTCAATTCTACACATTTTTTCATGGGGTGGAGAGAACTGTTAGCAGTTTTTAAGCTAATTTCCTGCAATTCTACACATTTTGTAATGTTTTGGTGGTAGGAATGGGCGGATTTCTCCATCCCCTTCTCCGGCCTTTTGTATTGGACAGTTCAATATTAAGAAATGTCTCAGTCCCTGGAGCAAAAACATTGTCCTATCCAGGAGCACAACTACTGGATATCAATAAGCTACTGCCAAACATTATAAACCTGCATCAGGAAATTGAGGACCATAGTTCATGTGAGAATCAATAATATATCAGAACAGCTGAAGATAGCTTTAAAATAACTGATTTGGTCTCTGCTTGACACCAATAAACACCCCATAATATCTCTCCCTCTGCCCTTCCTAAATCGTGGCATTGAAAGTTTCAGCAGACTTTTATCCCTCCATAACTGGCTACGTGACTATTGCAGCTCTGTGGGTGTAGCGTTTAATGACCCTTTTGATACCTTCTGGAAACAAAGCTCGTTTTATAAGGAGGATGGGATCCACCCAAATTATTTAGGTCCCTGGATCATTTCACAGATTTATAAGGCTGCGTTGAGACTTTGCCTTATCAGTGACCCAAGCCCAGCTCAGTTAATCTCTACCATTGTGTCGCTGAGTTGTCAAAATGCTTCTGCAAATGTTGGAAGACACAATGTAAGTAACCTAATTTATGTCCTTCTAACAGCCCTGAATGCCTCTGCTGATCCTACAGCTATTGTATACAGTAATAATGTGCCTATGAACCAGAGTCATACTGTTAGCACAGAGGTGGTGTGCCCAAGTAGGAATCCCACTGTGTGCAGCTCACCCTACACTTATATAAATAACATGAGCATGTCTGCTTCTGCTAAACTTTCCAGTAAAGCATTCAAAACAATCAAGCATCCCAGAAAAGTGCAAAAAATGTTAACATGTGTAGCTTAACTTCTTTGGGGTAGGGGGCAGTATTGGGAATTTTGGATGAAAAGTGTGCCTGCTACTCAGCCATAAAAGCTGGAATATGCATATAATTAGTAGATGTGGATAGAACACACGTTGAAGTTTCTAAAACTGTTTGAATGATGTCTGTGCGTATAACAGAACTCATATGGCAGGCAAAAACCTGAGAAAAAATCCAACCAGGAAGTGGGAAATCTGAGGTTTGTAGTTTTTGAACTCAGCCCCTATCAAATACACATTGCGATATTAGTAATTTTGCACTTCCTACGGCTTCCACTAGATGTCAACAGTGTTTAAAAACTTGTTTGATGCTTCGACTCTAAAGGAGGGGCTCATAAGAGCTCTTTGACTGAGTGGTCTGGCAGAGTGCCACAGGCTCAGTCTCGTACACTCACGTTCCACTTCATTTCTGAAGACAAAGGAATTGTCCGGTTGGAACATTATTGAGGATTTATGTTAAAAACATCCTGAAGATTGATTCTATACATCTTTTGAATGTTTCTACTAACTTTAACGGAGCTTTTTTGACTTTTCATCTAAAACTAGTGAACGTGAATGTGGATTACTGGACTGAACGTACTAACAAAAGGAGCTATTTTGACATAAATGATGGACATTATCAAACAAAACAAACTGTTATTGTTGAACTGGGATTCCTGGGAGTGCATTCTGATGAAGATCAACAAAGGTAAGTGAATATTTATAATGCTATTCTGACTAATGTTGACTCACAACATGGCGGATATATGTATGGGCTCTTAGCACTCTACTCAAATTATAGCATGGTGTGCTTTTCTGTAAAGTTTTTTGAAATCTGACACAGCGGTTGCATTAAAGAGAAGTGGATCTAAAATTCCATGTATAATAACACTTGTATCTTTTATCAATGTTTATTATGAGTATGTCTGTCAAATTGATGTGGCTCTCTGCAAAATCACCGGATGTTTTGGAACTACTGAACGTAACATGCGAATGTAAACTCAGAATTTTGGATATAAATATGAACTTTACAGAACAAAACATACATGTATTGTGTAACATGAAATTATGGAATTTTTATTTTAATTATGTGATTTCTGTTGTTTTGAATTTGGTGCCCTGCAGTTCCACTGGCTGTTGAGAGGTGGGACGCTCACATCCCAAACGGTCCAAGAGACAAGGTTAATGAAATCAATCATTTGCTGGTAACATGACATTCATATTCTGACAATCTCTGAAACTCACTTAGATAATACCTTTGATGATACAGTGGTAGCAATGGTTGCTGTTTAAATGTCAATGGTTGCCATTTATATTCAGAACCACATTCCTGTAAATCTTAGAGACAATCTCATGTTAAATACTGTTGAAGTAACATGGCCACAGGTTCATCTGCCTCACCTAAAGCCAATTATAGTGGGAAGCTGTTATAGACCACCAAGTGCTAACAATCAGTATCTAGATAACATGTATGAATGCTTGATAATGTACAGACAGAGAGGTATATTGTCTTGGTGATTTTAAATATTGACTGGCTTTCATCCAGCTGCCCACTCAAGAAACAGCTTCAAACTGTAACTAGTGCCTGCAACCTGACTCAGATTATCAGTCAACCTACCAGGGTAGTTACAAACAGCACAGGAATGAAATCATCAACATGTATTGTCACATCTTTGCTGATGCTGCAGAAATGTAATTTTCTTTAAAGCAGTATCCAAATCCATCAGATGTATTGATCACAATAATGTAGCCATATCTAGGAAATCCAAAGTTCCAAAGGCTTGGCCTAATATAGTGTATAAGAGGCCATACAATACGATTTGTAGTGATTCCTATGTTGTTGATGAAAAATAACATTTGTTGTTCTGTGATTTTTAATGAGGAGCAGTTGGACCCTGCACTTGACACATTTATGAAATTGCTTATTCCAGTTACTAATAAGCACACACCCATTTTAAGAAAATGTAAAACTGTTAAATCCTCGTGGATTGATGAGGAATTGAAAAATTGTTTAGTTTAGAGGGATGAGGCAAAAGGAATGGCAAATAAGTCTGGCTGAACAACCAATTGGCAAACATACTGCAAATTAGGAAATCATGTGACTAAACTGAATAAAAAGAAGAAGAAACTATACTATGAAACAAAGATACATTATATAAATAATGATAGTAAAAAGCTTTGGAGCATCTTAAATTACATTTTGGGCAAAAAGGCAAACTCAGCTCCATTATTCATTGAATCAGATGGCTCATTCATCCCAAAACACACTGCTATTGCCAATTACTTTACTTATTTATTTATTGGCAACATTAGCCAATTTAGGCATGACATGCCAGCAACAAACGCTGACACTGCTCAGCCCCCTCTTGGGTTTGTGCGCTGAAGGAGATATTTGTGGGCTTTACTCAGTCTTGTCTCAGGGTAGTAAGTTGGTGGTCTGTTGATATCCCTCTAGTGGTGTGGGGGCTGTGCTTTGGCAAAGTGGGTTGGGTTATATCCTGCCTGGTTGGCTCTGTCCGGGATATCGTCGGACCGGGCCACAGTGTCCCCCGACCCACTCCTGTATCAGTCTCCAGTATCAATGCTGCAATTATCTATGTGCCGGGGGGCTAGGGTCAGTCTGTTATATCTGGTGTAATTATGGTGTAAGTCTTGTGTCTTGTGTGAATTAAAGTATACTCCCTCTAATTCTCTCTCCATCCCGGAGGACCTGAGCCCTAGGATCATTCTTCAGGACTAACTGGCCTGATGACTCCTGGCTGTCCCCAGTCCACCTGGTCGTGCTGCTGCTCCAGTTTCAACTGTTCTGACGGTGGCTAGGGAAGCCTGACCTGTTCACCGGACGTGCCGCCTTGTCCCAGACCTGTTGTTTTCGAGTCTCTCTCTCTCTACCACACCTGCTGTATCGACCTCTGAATGTTTGTATATGAAAAGCCAACTGACATTTACTCATGAGGTACTGACATGTTGCACCCTCTACAACCATTGTGATAATTATTTGACCCTGCTGGTCATCTATGAGCGTTTGAACATCTTGACTGTACTGTTATATTCTCCCCGGCACAGCCAGAAGAGGACTGGCCACCCCTCAGAGCCTGGTTCCTCTCTAGATTTCTTCCTGGGTTCCTGCCTTTCTAGAGAGTTTTTCCTAGCCACCATGCTACTACATCTGCATTGCTTGCTGTTTGGTGATTTAGGCTGGGTTTCTGTATAGCACTTTGTGACATCTGCTGATGTAAAAGGGGCTTTATAAATACATTTGATTGATAGTAAAGCCCCCTTTACTGTCTCAAATAGCTGACCAATTAGCCTGTTACCAACCCTTAGTAAACTTTAGAAAAAATGTGTGCTTGACCAGATACAATGATATTTTACAGACTTTCAGCACGCGTATAGGGAAGTATATTCAACAAGCACGACACTTACACAAATGACTGATGATTGGATGAGAGAAATTGATAATAAAAATATTGTGGGAGCTGTTTTGTTAGACTTCAGTGCGGCATTTGACATTATCGATCAAAGTCTGCTGATGGATAAATGTATGTGTTTACACCCCCTGCTATATTGTGGATAAAGAGTTATCTGTCTAACAGAACACAGAGGATGTTCTTCAATGGAAGCCTTTCCAATATAATCCATTTAGAATCAGGAATTCCCTATGGCACCTGTTTAGGCCCTTACTTTTTTCAATCTTTACTAATGACATGCCACTGGCTTTGAGTAAAGCCAGTGTGTCTATGTATGCGGATGACTCAACACTATACACCTCAGCTACTACAGCAAGTGAAATCACTGCAACACTTAACAAAGAGCTGCAGTTAGTTTCAGAATGTGTGGCAAAGAATAAGTTAGTCCTAAATATTTCAAAAACTAAAAGCATTATATTTGGGACAAATCATTCACTAAACCCTAAACCTCAACTAAATCTTGAAATAAATAATGTGGAAATTGAGCAAGTCGAGGTGACTAAACGTGTTGATAGAACAGTAGTTAAGATGGGGAGATGTCTGTCTAATGAAGCACTGCTCTGCCTTCTTAACAACACTATCAACAAGGCAGGTCCTACAGTCTCTAGTTTTTTCATACCTGGACTACTGTTCAGTCGTGTGGTCAGGTGCCACAAAGAGGGACCATGGGCAATTACAACTGGCTCAGAACAGGGCATCACAGCTAGCCCTAAATTTACATTTACATTTACATTTAAGTCATTTAGCAGACGCTCTTATCCAGAGCGACTTACAAATTGGTGCATTCACCTTATGACATCCAGTGGGACAGTCACTTAACAATAGTGCATCTAAAACTTAGGGGGGGGGTGGGGTGAGAGGGATTACTTAACCTATCCTAGGTATTCCTTAAAGAGGTGGGGTTTCAGGTGTCTCCGGAAGGTGGTGATTGACTCCGCTGTCCTGGCGTCGTGAGGGAGTTTGTTCCACCATTGGGGGGCCAGGGCAGCGAACAGTTTTGACTGGGCTGAGCGGGAGCTGTACTTCCTCAGTGGTAGGGAGGCGAGCAGGCCAGAGGTGGATGAACGCAGTGCCCTTGTTTGGGTGTAGGGCCTGATCAGAGCCTGGAGGTACTGAGGTGCCGTTCCCCTCACAGCTCCGTAGGCAAGCACCATGGTCTTGTAGCGGATGTGAGCTTCAACTGGAAGCCAGTGGAGAGAACGGAGGAGCGGGGTGACGTGAGAGAACTTGGGAAGGTTGAACACCAGACGGGCTGCGGCGTTCTGGATGAGTTGAAGGGGTTTAATGGCACAGGCAGGGAGCCCAGCCAACAGCGAGTTGCAGTAATCCAGACGGGAGATGACAAGTGCCTGGATTAGGACCTGCGATAAGACTTCCTGTGTGAGGCAGGGTCGTACTCTGCGGATGTTGTAGAGCATGAACCTACAGGAACGGGCCACCGCCTTGATGTTAGTTGAGAACGACAGGGTGTTGTCCAGGATCACGCCAAGGTTCTTGGCGCTCTGGGAGGAGGACACAATGGAGTTGTCAACCGTGATGGCGAGATCATGGAACGGGCAGTCCTTCCCTGGGAGGAAGAGCAGCTCCGTCTTGCCGAGGTTCAGCTTGAGGTGGTGATCCGTCATCCACACTGATATGTCTGCCAGACATGCAGAGATGCGATTCGCCACCTGTCATCAGAAGGGGCTAGAAAGGAAGAATAAAGGAGAAGATTAATTGTGTGTCGTCTGCATAGCAATGATAAGAGAGACCATGTGAGGTTATGACAGAGCCAAGTGACTTGGTGTATAGCGAGAATAGGAGAGGGCCAAGAACAGAGCCCTGGGGGACACCAGTGGTGAGAGCGCGTGGTGAGGAGACAGATTCTCGCCATGCCACCTGGTAGGAGCGACCTGTCAGGTAGGACGCAAAAGCGTGGGCCGCGCCGGAGATGCCCAACTCGGAGAGGGTGGAGAGGAGGATCTGATGGTTCACGGTATCGAAGGCAGCCGATAGATCTAGAAGGATGAGAGCAGAGGAGAGAGAGTTAGCTTTAGCAGTGCGGAGCGCCCTCCGTGACACAGAGGAGAGCAGTCTCAGTTGAATGACTAGTCTTGAAACCTGACTGATTTGGATCAAGAAGGTCATTCAGAGAGAGATAGCGGGAGAGCTGGCCAAGGACGGCACGTTCAAGAGTTTTGGAGAGAAAAGAAAGAAGGGATACTGGTCTGTAATTGTTGACATCGGAGGGATCGAGTGTAGGTTTTTTCAGAAGGGGTGCAACTCTCGCTCTCTTGAAGACGGAAGGGACGTAGCCAACGGTCAGGGATGAGTTGATGAGCGAGGTGAGGTAAGGGAGAAGGTCTCCGGAAATGGTCTGGAGAAGAGAGGAGGGGATAGGGTCAAGCGGGCAGGTTGTTGGGCGGCCGGCCGTCACAAGACGCGAGATTTCATCTGGAGAGAGAGGGGAGAAAGAGGTCAGAGCACAGGGTAGGGCAGTGTGAGCAGAACCAGCGGTGTCGTTTGACTTAGCAAACGAGGATCGGATGTCGTCGACCTTCTTTTCAAAATGGTTGACGAAGTCATCTGCAGAGAGGGAGGAGGGGGGGGGCGGAGGATTCAGGAGGGAGGAGAAGGTGGCAAAGAGCTTCCTAGGGTTAGAGGCAGATGCTTGGAATTTAGCGTGGTAGAAAGTGGCTTTAGCAGCAGAGACAGAGGAGGAAATGTAGAGAGGAGGGAGTGAAAGGATGCCAGGTCCGCAGGGAGGCGAGTTTTCCTCCATTTCCGCTCGGCTGCCCGGAGCCCTGTTCTGTGAGCTCGCAATGAGTCATCGAGCCACGGAGCGGGAGGGGAGGACCGAGCCGGCCTGGAGGATAGGGGACATAGAGAGTCAAGGGATGCAGAGAGGGAGGAGAGGAGGGTTGAGGAGGCAGAATCAGGAGATAGGTGGGAGAAGGTTTGAGCGGAGGGAAGAGATGATAGGATGGAAGAGGAGAGAGTAGCTTTGGGGGAGAGAGAGCGAAGGTTGGGACGGCGCGATACCATCCGAGTAGGGGCCGTGTGGGAGGTGTTGGATGAGAGCGAGAGGGAAAAGGATACAAGGCAGTGGTCGGAGACTTGGAGGGGAGTTGCAATGAGGTTAGTGGAAGAACAGCATCTAGTAAAGATGAGGTCGAGCGTATTGCCTGCCTTGTGAGTAGGGGGGGAAGGTGAGAGGGTGAGGTCAAAAGAGGAGAGGAGTGGAAAGAAGGAGGCAGAGAGGAAAGAGTCAAAGGTAGACGTGGGGAGGTTAAAGTCGCCCAGAACTGTGAGAGGTGAGCCGTCCTCAGGAAAGGAGCTTATCAAGGCATCAAGCTCTATGTACACATAGAGTTTAACATGTAAATCTCTTGTGGCTCAAAGTGGAGGAGAGATTGACTTCCTCACTACTTGTTTATGTAAGTCTTGACATGCTGAATGCACCGAGGTGTCTGTTTAAACTACTAGCACACAGCTCTGACACCCATGCACACCCCCAAGATATGTCACCAAAGGTCTATTCACAATCCCGAAGTCAAGAACAGACTGTGAGATGCGCACAGTACTACATAGAGACATGGCTACATGCAACTCTTTTCCACATCAGGTGGAATTCAAGCAGTAGAATCAGATTGAAAAAACAGATAAAAAATACAGCTTATGGAACAGCGGGGACTATGAAGAGAAGCCCACACACACAGGCACATACACACATACACATGATAAGACATGCACATGATAAGACATGCACATGATAAGACATGCACATGATAAGACATGCACATGATAAGACATGCACATGATAAGACATGCACATGATAAGACATACACATGATAAGACATGCACATGATAAGACATGCACATGATAAGACATACACATGATAAGACATGCACATGATAAGACATGCACATGATAAGACATGCACATGATAAGACATACACATGATAAGACATGCACATGATAAGACATGCACATGATAAGACATACACATGATAAGACATGCACATGATAAGACATGCACATGATAAGACATGCACATGATAAGACATACACATGATAAGACATGCACATGATAAGACATGCACATGATAAGACATGCACATGATAAGACATACACATGATAAGACATGCACATGATAAGACATGCACATGATAAGACATGCACATGATAAGACATGCACATGATAAGACATACACATGATAAGAAATGTACATGATAAGACATGCACAACACATGGAGTTTGTTGATAGGTGATAGCAGAGTTGTGGCTTGAGGGAACACATTTAATGTGTTGTGAAAAGTGTTATGAAATGTAATGTCATGTAATATTTTAAATTGTAATCAACTGCCTTAATGTTGCTAGACCCCAGGAAGAATAGCTGTTGCCTTGGCAGCAGCTAATGAGGATCCTTAATAAATAAAGGATCCTTAATAATAAATCCTTAATAAATACTTATGCCATGTTAATATAATATCTGAATGTGAATGAATAACAAAATCAATGGGGAACCTCAGGATGGCAGGGCCTCTGGGCACGTTCCATGAGTGCCCTGTCAGTATTCGGCCATGTTTACTACAAGTTTAGATAACAGGCTAGATCAACTACCAAACAACAACAACAAAAATAGTTGACATGGTTAATTGAGTGATGGTCAGTGACTGACATTACAAGAGAAAAACTGCTGATGCACAACCAAATTTCGTACTCTACTTTCAATAGTTAGTTGAGACCTCAACTGAGTTCCTAGTGCTCACTTAGGTCACTTATGCCTGGAACCGGCCCTGGGTCTGAACACACACAGACTGGCATAGTCTGACACACAGAGTTTTTAATCCTGTATCTCACATTCATGAAAATAGTCATGGCCTGCGGCCTCTCGAGTGGCGCAGTGGTCTAAGCTGTGTAAATCGAGATTCTGGGTTAGAGTCCAGGCTCTGTCGCAGCCGGCCGCGACCAGGAGACCAATGGGGCGGTGCACAATTGGCCCAGCGTCGTCCAGGTTAGGGGAGGGTTTGGCCGGCAGGGATGTCCTTGTCCCTTCGAGCACTAGAGACTCCTGTGGCGGGCCGGGCGCAGTGCACGCTGACACGGTCGCCAGGTGTACAGTGTTTCTTCTGACACGTTGGTGCGGCTTGCTTCCGGGTGAAGTGGGCATTGTAATCAAGAAGCAGTGGGGCTTTGTTGGGTTGTGTTTCAGAGGAAGCACGGCTTTCGACCTTCGCCTCTCCCGAGTCCGTACGGAAGTTGCAGCGATGGGACAAGACTGTAACTACCAATTGGATACCACAAAATTGATTTCATTTGCTGTAGTAACTGAGGTGTATAGTGTTGAGTCATTCGCATACTTCCGGCTTTACTCAAAGCCAGTGGCATGTCATTAGTAAAGATTGAAAAAAGTAAGGGCCTAAACAGGTGCCATAGGGAATTCCAGATTCTACATGGATTATGTTGGAAAGGTTTCCATTAAAGAACAGCCTCTGCATTCTGTTAGACAGATAACTCTTTATCCACAATATAGCAGGGGGTGTAAACACATACATTTATCCATAAGCAGACTTTGATTGATAATGTCAAAAGCCGCACTGAAGTCTAACAAAACAGCTCCCACAATATTTGTATTATCAATTTCTCTCAGCCAATCATCAGTCATTTGTGTAAGTGTCGTGCTTGTTGAATATACTTCCCTATAAGCGTGCTGAAAGTCTGTAAAATATCATTGTATCTGGTCAAGCACACATTTTTTCAAACATTTACTAAGGTTTTTTTTTAAAGTAAATAAGAAAATAGTCATGTCCTCTAAACCTTCCAGCTGCCTACTGGACTCTATTTCAACTAAACTACTGAAAAAGCTAACTCCTGTGCTTGGCCCCCCTATGTTGAACATAATTAGCAGCTCCTATATCGATTCTCTCATTCCTCTCAAACATTTTAGAAAAAGCTGTTGCGCAGCAACACACTGCCTTCCTGAAGACAAATATTGTATATGAAATTCTCCAGTCTGGTTTTAGGCCCCATCATAGCACTGAGACTGCACTCGTGAAGGTGGTAAATTACCTTTTAATGGTGCATCTGTCCTCGTGCTCCGAGACCTTAGTGCCACTTTTGACACCATCGATTACCACATTCTTTTGGAGCGATTGGGAACCCTAATTGGTCTACACTGACAAGTTCTTGCCTGGTTTAGATCTTATCTGTTGGAAAGATACACTAGATGGCCAAAAGTATGTGGACAACCCTTCAAATTAGTGGATTCAGCTATTTCAGCCACACCCGTTACTGACAGGTGTATTCAATCGAGCACACAGCCATGTAATCTCCATAGACAAACATTGGCAGTAGAATGGCTCGTACTGAAAAGCTTAGTGACTATCAACGTGGCATCTTCATAGGATGCCACATTTCCAACAAGTCCCCGGTCAACTGTAAGTGCTGTTATTGTAAAGTGGAAACATCTAGCAGCAACAACGGCTCAGCTGTAAAGTGGTAGGCCACACAAGCTCACAGAACGGGACCGCAGAGTGGTGAAGTGCGTAGCTCATAAAAATTGTTTGGCCGTGTAGTGTCAGTTTGTCTCTGGATGGTTTGTCCTCTGACAAATCAATGGTGTTCCTCAAGGTTCTGTTTTAGGACCACTATGGTTTTCACCACATATTCTACCTCTTGGAAACACAATGTTATCTTTCACTGCAAAGCTGTACATTTCAATAAAACATGGTGAAGCCCCAAAATGGCCTACCCTGGAAGCCTGTGTTTCAGACAAGGAAGTGGATGGCGGCAAATATTTTACTTTTAAACTCAGACTAAACAGAGATACTAATTCAAGCTCACAAAAAACAAGGAAATCTGCTGTTTGAGATGACAATTAATCTTGATAGTTGTATTTTAGTCTCAAATAAAACTGTGAAGGACCTCAGCATTACTCTGGACCCTGATCTCGCTTTTGATGAACATATTAAGAATATTTCAAGGGCAGCTTTTCTCCATCTTTGTAACATTGCAAAAATCTGAAACTTTTTGTCCATAAATTATACAGAAAAGCGAATCCATTCTTTTGTCACTTCTAAATTTGACTACTGCATTGCTCTATCCTCCGGCTACCTGGATAAAGCACTAGTCACGGACCAGGATGTCTTGCTCCCAGGCAGACTAAATAACTTTTTTGCCTGCTTTGAGGACAATACAGTGCCACTGACACGGCCTGCAACGAAAACATGCGGTCTCTCCTTCACTGCAGCCGAGGTGAGTAAGACATTTAAACGTGTTAACCCTCGCAAGGCTGCAGGCCCAGACGGCATCCCCAGCCGCACCCTCAGAGCATGCGCAGACCAGCTGGCCGGTGTGTTTACGGACATATTCAATCAATCCCTATACCAGTCTGCTGTTCCCACATGCTTCAAGAGGGCCACCATTGTTCCTGTTCCCAAGAAAGCTAAGGTAACTGAGCTAAACGACTACCGCCCCGTAGCACTCACTTCCGTCATCATGAAGTGCTTTGAGAGACTAGTCAAGGACCATATCACCTCCACCCTACCTGACACCCTAGACCCACTCCAATTTGCTTACCGCCCAAATAGGTCCACAGACGATGCAATCTCAACCACACTGCACACTGCCCTAACCCACCTGGACAAGAGGAATACCTATGTGAGAATGCTGTTCATCGACTACAGCTCGGCATTCAACACCATAGTACCCTCCAAGCTCGTCATCAAGCTCGAGACCCTGGGTCTCGACCCCGCCCTGTGCAACTGGGTACTGGACTTCCTGACGGGCCGCCCCCCAGGTGGTGAGGGTAGGCAACAACATCTCCTCCCCGCTGAACCTCAACACGGGGGCCCCACAAGGGTGCGTTCTGAGCCCTCTCCTGTACTCCCTGTTCGCCCACGACTGCGTGGCCACGCACGCCTCCAACTCAATCATCAAGTTTGCGGACGACACAACAGTGGTAGGCTTGATTACCAACAACGACGAGACGGCCTACAGGGAGGAGGTGAGGGCCCTCGGAGTGTGGTGTCAGGAAAATAACCTCACACTCAACGTCAACAAAACTAAGGAGATGATTGTGGACTTCAGGAAACAGCAGAGGGAACTCCCCCCCTATCCACATCGATGGAACAGTAGTGGAGAGGGTAGCTAGTTTTAAGTTCCTCGGCATACACATCACAGACAAACTGAATTGGTCCACTCACACTGACAGCGTCGTGAAGAAGGCGCAGCAGCGCCTCTTCAAACTCAGGAGGCTGAAGAAATTTGGCTTGTCACCAAAAGCACTCACAAACTTCTACAGATGCAAAATCGAGAGCATCCTGGCGGGCTGTATCACCGCCTGGTATGGCAACTGCTCCGCCCTCAACCGTAAAGCTCTCCAGAGGGTAGTGAGGACTGCACAACGCATCACCGGGGGCAAACAACCTGCCCTCCAGGACACCTACACCACCCGATGTTACAGGAAGGCCATAAAGATCATCAAGGACATCAACCACCCGAACCACTGCCTGTTGACCCCGCTATCATCCAGAAGGCGAGGTCAGTACAGGTGCATCAAAGCTGGGACCGAGAGACTGAAAAACAGCTTCTATCTCAAGCCCATCAGACTGTTAAACAGCCACCACTAACATTGAGTGGCTGCTGCCAACACACTGTCATTGACACTGACCCAACTCCAGCCACTTTAATAATGGGAATTGATGGGAAATGATGTAAATATATCACTAGCCACTTTAAACAATGCTACCTTATATAATGTTACTTACCCTACATTATTCATCTCATATGCATATGTATATACTGTACTCTACATCATCGACTGCATCCTTATGTAATACATGTATCACTAGCCACTTTAACTATGCCACTTTGTTTACTTTGTCTACACACTCATCTCATATGTATATACTGTACTCGATACCATCTACTGTATGCTGCTCTGTACCATCACTCATTCATATATCCTTATGTACATATTCCTTATCCCCTTACACTGTGTATAAGACAGTAGTTTTGGAATTGTTAGTTAGATTACTTGTTGGTTATCACTGCATTGTCGGAACTAGAAGCACAAGCATTTCGCTACACTCGCATTAACATCTGCTAACCATGTGTATGTGACAAATAAAATTTGATTTGATTTGATTTAAATGAAATTCAGTTCGTGCTAAATAAGGCTACTATGTGATCATTTTAGTCTAGTGCTAGCCTCTCTACACTGGCTTCCTTTTAAGGTTAGGGCTGATTTCAAGGTTTTACTGCTAACCTACAAGGCATTACATCGACTTGCTCCTACCTATCTTTCCGATTTGGTCCTGCTGTACATACCTATACGTACTCTATGGTCACAAGGCGCAGGCCTAATTATTGTCCCTAGAATTTCTAAGCAAACAGCTGGAGTTAGGGTTTTCTCCAATAGAGCTCCATTTTTATGGAATGGTCTGCCTATCCATGCGAGAGACCCAGACTCGGTCTTGACCTTTAAGTCTTTACTGAAGACTCATCTCTTCAGTAGGTGCTATGATTGAGTGTAGTCTGGCCCAGGGGTGCGAAGGTGAATAGCCGAACCTCCCTTGCTGTCTTTGTCTGGCCGGCTCCCCTCTCTCCACTGGGATTCTCTGCCTCTGACCCTATTACAGGGGCTGAGGCACTGGCTTACTAGCGCTCTTCCATGCCATCCCTAGGAGGGTTGCATCACGTCGTGCCAGGCTTTTTTCGCTATCCTCGACTTGAGTGGGTTGAGTCACTGACCTGATCTTCCTGTCTGGTTTCCCTCAGGATTGTGTGGTGGAGGAGATCTCTGTGGGCTATACTCAGCCTTTTCTCAGGGTAGAATGCTGGTGGCCTATCGATATCTCTCAAGTGGTGTGGGGTTATACAGTGTGTGTGTCCCCCTCCCCCCCAGTCTCGGCCTCCAGTATCTGTCTGTCCTATCTGGTGAAATGATTCTGTCTTACCTGGTGTCCTGTGTGAACTTAAGTATGCTCCCTCTAATTCTCCTATCCCTCTCTCTCTCTCTCTCTCTCCCCTCCCAGAAGACCTGAGCCCTAGGACCAAGCCTCAGGACTACCTGGCCTGATAACTCCTGGCTGTCCCCGTCCCCAGTCCATCTGGTCGTGATGCTGCTCCAGTTCCAACTGTTCTGCATGCGGCTATGGAACCCTGACCTGTTCACCGGACTTGCTTCCTCGATGCGCTCTCCCCTCTCTCTCTCTTTGTCTCTCTCTCTCTATCTCTCTCCCTCAGCATATGCTGTTTCGACCTCTGAATTCTTGGCTGTAAAAATCCAACTGACATTTACTCCTGAGGACATTTGAACATCTTGAAGATCGATCTCACCTTAATGGCCATGTAATCTTATCTCCATCCGGTACAGCCAGAAGACTGGCCACCCCTCAGAGCCTGGTTCCACTCAAGGGAGTTTTTTCTAGCTTGCTGTTTGGAGTTTTAGGCTGGGTTTCTGTATATGCATTTTGTGACACCTGCAGATATAAAAATAAGATTTTATAAATACATTTGATTTGGTGTTTTTTTTTTCTCTCTGATGTGTGTGTCCATGTTCACTCACCCAGACCTCTCTGGGTTAAACATCCTGGCGCTCCAAGGTGATTGAGCTGGATGAGGGATTTGAACCAGGTCACAAGTCTATTAACCTTATCATTAAAGAACACAGCAGAAAAATGTTTCCCTCAGCTGTTACCTCAAACACATCACATCCTCTGCTATTCTCTGTAGTTTAGTTTTCTTATTCAACGCACATCTGCTCTCTGCTCGCTGTAGTCAAGTTGCTGTCTTTCTGAGGTTTGTGTCTCTCTCTGAGGCGTGTGTCCTTCGCAAGCTCGCCCAGACCTCTCTGGGTTAAACATCCTGGCGCTCTAAGGTCAACGGGCTGGATGAGGGATTTGAACCAGGTCACAAATCTATTAACCTTATCATTAAAAAGAACACGGAGGATTTCATACGTATGTTTCCCTCAGCTGTTACCTCAAACACATCACATCTTCTGCTATTCTCTGTAGTCTAGTTTTCTTATTCAACGCACATCTGAAGTTGCTGTCTCTGAAACAGTAAATAGATGAGAGGCTCTATACGGGGATTGGCAATTCTTTTGTCCCAGTTGTTGGTGTTTGTGGACCTTTTTTTCTTCTTCATGCAAATATTTATTCATTTTCTGTTTGATTATATTGCTGTTTGATCCCCCATGGTCATGATACACAAACATATTTGATGACTGATCACTGCTGCTGGATTTTGATTTGTCATTCAGGTAGTGATCCTGTGTGTTTGTTGTTGCTTTGAAATCGATTTTCTTGCCTTTGTTCAATTTTCTTTGGTTGTCTTTATTTCCCCTGCCCCTGTTTCCGACAGGTGCATGATAATGGCCTATTCTAAATCAAAACTCATTTCACACATATATGATTTAGGATATGTAAAGACCAGATTAAATTGAGAATAATCTGATGGGTTAGAATATCAACACTTGTGAATGATGCCTATCGTGTGCGGTCCAAGGTAAGAAACAATGCATGCATTTTATTTAACCTTTTCATATCATAGTTGTATGCATCATGTAAGTTTTATTAACTTTTGTATCACAAATAAAGTGGCCAAAGAACTCTAATGAATCCACTTTACAACCGGTATAGACTACCTGGCATATTTAAAAAAACATATCCACAGGGAGCTCCTCCTCCATTCGCTATTCGAGAGCATGCTATGGATAACTGTCTTTTTGGTGGGCATTCTAAATAAATAACACAATTTGAGAATACAAAACATTAAGGACACCTCTTTCCATGACACAGACTGGCCAGGTGAATCCAGGTGGAGGAGGCAGGTTAAATAAGGATTGTAAAGCCTTGAGACAACTGAGACATGGATTGTGAATGTGTGCCATTCAGAGGGTGAATGGGCAAGACAAAATATTGAAGTGCCTTTGACACCCAACAGTGTCCCGTGTGCATCAAAAATGGTCCTCCACCCATTCAATACAGCATATAGGAAGATGTCCTTAATGTTTTGTACACTCAGTGTATATCAGTAGGCTATATGTATAAGTAGATTAAATTGAGAATAGTCTGATGGGTGAGAATATTATCAAGTGCTTGTCAAATTGGGAATGAAACACTGATGAAGTGTGTGCAGCTAAGAGCAAGATAGAGTGTCAGCCTTTAGTGCAACATTTTTCAAATCATCATTAGAGTTGCATCAGGCAGCCTTAGAATGTTTTAGACATTTTGCCCAAGGTTTGTATGACAACTATACATTTAGCATATACGGTAGGAAAACCTGTTTCAAATTATTACATTTTAGGAGATGAGTGACTTACAGGAGCAATTAGGGTTAAGTACCTTGCTCAAGGACACCTGGTCAGCTCGGGGACTTGAACCAGCAACCTTTCGGTTACTGGCCCAACGCTTTTAAGTGCTTTTCACTTTGTTAACTGCTCAGCACAGAATAGCTGTATGTGCCCACTCCCTCCCTCGGAAATCGGATGGGAAAAAAACATCCTTTCTATTTTATTCAGCTATGTTTAATTGTATTCTTCTTACTATAAAATAATACCACAGGAATTGTGAGCAAATCCTGTCTGCTAAATGAACTAGTGTAGCCCACAGCCATATAGAGTAGCCGGATCAGGACTTAACAAAAGGACAACTTAGAATGTGCTATTATTCTGTTCTTCTGAAATAATTTTTCTGTATGTTCTGCCTAAAATAATTAATGGATTTCTTATGATGGTGTAGGCTATATTAAATGGATTTATTATTAGACTTTTAAAAAATGTAGATGTTCCAAAGGCCCTCATTTGACTTATAGGCAAAATGTCAGCAAGTAACTGTCAAATCAAGCAATGAAACCCCACTGTAGAGAGCCATCATTATGATTGAAATCTAAAAGTAATTCCAGCGTTCATCACATCTTAACGTGCTGGAGAAATTGGTATTTTGTTTCTTCTTGTGGAGATCGACAAAGCATGATTTTGCTTTCATGCTGCGCTCTGATTAACAGAGTGAGGAATATAGGTTTAACTAATTTGCTTCTTAAATTGCTCTGTCTGATTGCTTTGTGGATGTAGAATAGGTTCAGACTCATTATGTCTGCAGGATGATCCTACAATTTACACACAAAGCCTTGCAGTCCCCTGACAGTTGTGTGATTTAGTAGCCTACACATAGTACATGGTACATGCGAGACATTGTGTGTCCATGTCATAGGCTGTGTGTATATGACATGGGTTCCAAAAGGGTTCTTCAGCTGTCCCCACAGCTCTGACGAAAGCCTTGAGGCCGAGAACGTAAAGCTTAATATAGAGCAGTGATACTAGTAAGAGCAGTGTGCAGGTTGCTTCTTTTTTCTCACGTATTTCAATTGCTACTATGCACTTGCAGCAAAGATAGCTCAGATGTGAAGAGTGCTTTTTGAATTTTGAATCTAAAATGGAACCAAAAAGGGTTCTCCAAAGGGTTCTCCTGTGGTGACAGCTAAGAGTTTACGTGTGTGTGTGGGGGTGAAGTACTGAGTGTTTATTCCCATAAACTATCCACCAATGCACTACACAGGCCCTAGACTCATCTGATTGATTTAGTACAACAAAATAAAGCCTGCATATGTTAGAAAAAAGTTTTGTGTATGTGTGTGGGTGAGATAATGGGCTGTAAACTAATTCACTTTCACTGTCCTCAAATGTACTTCACTGGAAATACGGGAAGCTGATGATAAGAAAATATCTACTTAGGATCCCCCTAGTCCCCTGAGAGTGCTGGGATGTTTGGAGAGGTACGGTAATGAATGGTGGACCTAAAACAAGCAGGAAAGCCTCTTTCCCGCCAGAGCTGACAAAGGTCTGATGGATAGACTATTTAAGAGATGACAGAGGAATGAAGGACAGACTGTTTAAGAGATGACAGAGGAATGAAGGATAGACTATTTAAGAGATGACAGAGGAATGATGGACAGACTGTTTAAGAGATGACAGAGGAATGAAGGACAGACTGTTTAAGAGATGACAGAGGAATGATGGATAAACTATTTAAGAGATGACAGAGGAATGATGGACAGACTGTTTAAGAGATGACAGAGGAATGAAGAACATACTATTTGAGAGATGACAGAGGAATGATGGATAGACTATTTAAGAGATGACAGAGGAATGATGGACAGACTGTTTAAGAGATGACAGAGGAATGAAGAACATACTATTTGAGAGCTGACAGGTATGATGGCTAGACTAGTTGAGAGATGACAGAGGTAGGGTATCCGGTTAGAGGGGTAGCCTAGTGGTAAGAGTGTTGGACTAGTAACCGAACGGTTGCAAGTTCAAATCCCCGAGCTGACAGGGTACAAATCTGTCACTCTGCTCCTGAACAGGCAGTTAATCCACTGTTCCTAGGCTGTCATTGAAAATAATAATTTGTTCTTAACTGACTTGCCTAGTTAAATGAAGGATAGACTATTTGAGGAATGATGGATAGACTGATTTGGAGGATGAAGAATCCCTCTTCTGAGCTCCATTGGTCAATGCCAAGGTATCTGTGGAAACTGATGATGTCATGCTCAGCCTGTCCACCTCCTGGTTGTGATCTGTCCATCCTGGATGACAAACAGAGAGTGACTCAGCATTTCATCTCTGCTCATCCTCCTCTTCCCTGGTTTCAGTGGTGTAATGTAAAAAATATTTTGAAGTACTACTTAAGTAGTTTTTGGTGGTATCTGAACTTTACTATTTATATATTTTAATGCTTTGCTCCATTTAATATATTGCTCCATTACATTCCTAAAGAAAATATGTACTTTTTACTCCCATACATTTTCCTTGACACTCAAAAGTACTTCTTACATTTTGAATACTCAATATAGTCCAATTCACGCACCTAACAATATAATGCGTTGTCATCCCTGCTGCCTCTGATCTGGTGGACTTAGGATGACTGGGTCAATTCAATATGACAATTGACATCTGCACCATTGACTCTAAATCCACAGTCAGGAACATTGCCGTTACATTTGACCCCACTCTGTCATTTGACCCCAATCTGCCATTTGAACCCACTCTGCCATTTGAACCCCATGTCCTGAACATCACTAAGTCAGCCTTCTTCCACCTCAAAAACATTATCTATTGACTCCCTGTCAAAACACTGGACAGACCACAACATTAAAAATGCAGCTGCAAGAGTCCTCACACACACCAGACCTTGGGACAACATCACCCCCACCCTCTTTAAACACCACTGGCTCCCACTTCAATACAGGATCATCTTCAAATAGCTCATGCTCACCTACAAGGCAATCAATGTATTCGCGCCCACATACCGTACTGACCTCCTACACTCCCACCTGTTCACTGCGCTCCTCTGAAACTGACCTCCTCACCCTCCCTCTCACCAGCCTCCACTCCATGGGAGACGGGGCTTTTAGCAGTGCAGCTCCCCAACTCCCTCCTTCTCTATGTCAGAACCTCACAATCCATACAGATATTCTAGTCCACACTAAAGACACACCTCTTCACACAGGCTTACACAGATTCTCTGTTGTCTTAGCTTTAACCTCTGTCTACCTCTGTCACTTCCCTGGTTAGTCTGTCATCATATTTACTGTTCTCCATGGTTAGTCTGTCATCATGTTTAGTGTTCTCTATGGTCAGTCTGTCATCATGTTTAGTATTCTCTATGGTCAGTCTGTCATCATGTTTAGTATTCTCCATGGTCAGTCTGTCGTCATGTTTAGTATTCTCCTTGGTCAGTCTGTCATCACGTTTAGTGTTCTCCATGGTCAGTCTGTCTTCATCTTTAGTGTTGTCCAATGTCAGTCTGTCATCATGTTTACTGTTCTTCATGGTCAGTCTGTCATCATTTTTAGTGTTCTCCATGGTCAGTCTGTCATCATTTTTAGTGTTCTCCATGGTCAGTCTGTCATCATGTTTACTGTTCTCCATGGTCAGTCTGTCATCATGTTTACTGTTCTTCATGGTTAGTCGCCGACGGACAGGGCTGCCGTGTTTCTAGCTCTTAGGAAACTTTGCAGTATTTTTTTTATGTGTTATTTCTTACATTATTAGCCCAGTAAATATTTTGTGTTATTGAATACAGCCCAGAAGAACTTTTGGATATCAGAGGGGCAGTAATCTCACCAGCATTACCAGCATTATGACCAGGAAACAGAGCCGGCGGGAAAAGAGGTACTCGGAGTGGACATTTAGTCCGACTCAGGAGGCGAACACCACCCACTGCTTCCGAGTATATTATTAGCTAATGTTCAGTCTCTGGAAAATAAAGTTGACGAGCTCAGGGTGAGGATTTCCTTCCAGAGAGACATCAGGGATTGTAACATACTCTGTTTCATGGAAACGTTCAGCCAGCTGGGTTTTCAGTTCATCGCGCAGACAGGAATCAAAATCTCTCCGGGAAGAAGAAGGGCGGGGGTCTATGTTTCATGATTAACTACCCATGGTATGATTATGATAACATACAGGAACTTGAGTCCTTTTGTTCACCTGACGCAGAATATCTCACAATCAAATGTCAACCGTATTACCTCCTATGAGAATTATCTTCGGTTATAGTCACAACCGTGTATATTCCCCCTCAAACCGATACCCCGACGGCCCTCAAAGAACGTCACTGGACTTCATCCAGACTGGAAACAACATATCCTGAGGCTGCGTTTATTGTAGCTGGGGATTTTAACAAAGCAAATTTAAGGAAACCATTCCCGAAGGTCTATCAACACACTGACTGCAGTACTCGTGCTGGTAAAACACTTGACCAATGCAACTCCAACTTCCGGGATGCCTACAAGGCCCTCTCCCGCTCTCCCTTGTGAAAATCTGACCAGGACTCCATCCCCCCCTTCCTATAGGCGAAAATCAAACAGGAAGTACCCGTGCTAAGGACTATTCAACACTGGTCTGACAAATCGGAATCCAAGTTTTGATCAGGCAGACTAGGATATGTTCCGGGTAGCCTCTGAGAACAACATAGATGAATACCCCAACAAGGTGACTGAGTTTTTAGGAATTGCATTGCAGATGTTATACCCACTGTGATTATTAAACCTACCCTAACCAGAAACCGTGGATAAATGGCAGCATTCGCTCAAAACTGAAGGCGCAAACCATCGCATTTAACCATGGCAAGGTGACTGGGAATATGGCCATATACAAACAGTGCAGTTATTCCCGCAGTAAGGCAATCAAACAGGCAAAACATCAGTTTAGAGACAAAGTGGAGTCACATTTCAATGGCTCAGACACGAGACGTATGTGGCAGGGTCTACAGACAATCAAGGACTACAAAGGTAAAATCAGCCACATTGCGGACACCAACATCTTGCTTCCAGACAAGCTACACTCCTTCTTTGCCGGCTTTGAGGATAACACAGTGCCACCTGCGCGGCCCGCTAAAAAGGACTATGGGCTCTCCTTCTCCATGGCCGACAGGAGTAAGACATTTAGGCGTATTAAACCTCGCAAGGCTGCCAACCAAGACGGCATCCCTAGCCACATCCTCAGAGCTTGCGTAGACCAGCTGGCTGGAGTGTTTACGGACATATTCACTCTTTCCCTATCCCAGTCTGTTGTCCCCACATGATTCAAGATGTCCACCATTGTTCCTGTACCCCAGAAAAGTAACTGAACTAAAGGACGTACTAGTCAAGGATCATATCACCTCTACCTTACCTGACACCCTAGACCCACTTCAATTTACTTACTGCCCCAACAGATCCACAGATGACACAATTGCTTTCGCACTGCACACTGCGCTGTCCCATCTGGACAAGAGGAATACCTACAGCATGTAAGAATGCTGTTCATTGACTGTAGCTCAGTATTCAACACCGTAGTACCCTCCAAGCTCAGCATTAAGCTTGAGGCCCTGGGTCTGAACCCCGTCCTGTGCAACTGGGTCCTGGACTTCCTGACGGGCCGCCCCCAGGTGGTGAAGGTAGGAAACGATACCTACACTTCGCTGATCCTCAAAACTCGGTCCCAACGAGGATGCGTGCTCAGCCCCCTCCTGTACTCCCTGTTCACCCATGACTGCATGGCTACGCACGCCTCCAACTCAATCATCAAGTTTGCAGACAACACAACAGTAGTAGGCCTGATTACCAATGTCGACAAAACTAAAGAGCTGATCGTGGACTTCAGGAAACAGCAGAGGGAGCACAACCCCCATACCCATAGATGGGACAGCAGTGGGGAATGTGGAAAGCTTTAAGTTCCTCAGCGTACACATCACTGACAAACGGAAATGGACCACACACAGACAGTGTGGTGAAGAAGGGGCAACAGTGCCTCTTCAACCTCAGGAGGCTGAAGAAATTTAGCTTGGCACCTAAAACCCTCACAAACGTTTACAGATGCACAATTGAAAGCATCCTGTGCGGCAGTATCACAGGAAGGCCAAAAAGATACATAGACTTGAAATCACTGGCCACTTTAATAATGTTTACATATTTTGCATTACTCATGTCATATGTATATACTGTATTCTATCCTATTCTACTGTATCTTAGTCTATGCCGCTCTGACATCGCTCATCCAAATATTCTTAGTTCCATTCTTTTAGATTGTGTGTATCATTAGATATTACTTATTAGATATTAGTGCACTGTTGGAGCTAGAAACACAAGCATTTCGCTACACCCGCAATAACGCTAAAGACGTGTATGTGACAAATACAATTGTATTTGATTTTGATGTTTACTGTTCTCTTGTTTAGTCTGCCATCTTGTTTAGTGTTCTCTGCTTTTCATCCTGCTGATTATATTGTGTACACTACCGTTCAAAAGTTTGTAGTCACTTAGAAATGTCCTTGTTTTTTAAAGAAAAGCACATTTTTTGCCCATTAAAATAACATCAAATTGACCAGAAATACAGTGTAGACATTGTTAATGTTGTAAATGACTAATGTAGCTGGAAACATCAGATTTTTTTATGGAACATCTACATAGGTGTACAGAGGTCCATTATCAGCAACCATCACTCCTGTGTTCCAATGGCACATTGTGTTAGCTAATCCAATAATTTTAAAAGGCTAATTGATCATTAGAAAACCCTTTTGCAATTATCTTAGCACAGCTGAAAACTGTTGTTCTGATTAATGAAGCAATAAAACTGGCCTTCTTCAGACAAGTTGAGTATCTGGAGCCTCAGCATTTTTGGGTTCGATTACAGGCTCAAAATGGCCTTGTCAGGGATCGTTTGGCGTGTAATCTGGCTAGCCTAGCTATAATGTTACCTTGAACAGCAATAACAGAAACACTTAATCGCTAAAACATATGGACTCCTGTAGAAATCTACGCAGTGGTGAGAAAAGCATGGAGACGAATTTATCAAAGAAAGAAAGTGCCAATAACATGGCTAATCTTATGATTTAGATAAGGAGTCAAGGTACAAAAATTGAAAAAAAGATGGACGAACTGAAGCTGATTATTGAAAAAGGAATGAATAGTCAAGTTGACAGCTTACATGCATCTTTGGAGAAAGCCATTCAGGATAATCATACAGCTTTCCTGACTCAACTGGAGAATAATAACAAGCAGCTACAAGACCATATAGCTCTTGAAGTTGGACGTCTGGAGTCCCGGGAGAATCTGGGAGAATAGGCTCTGCAAAACAATAAAGTTCGACTCAGTAGTATCTATCATAATGGCAGGACTGTCAGATGATGAAAACGAGGACCTAATCTCCAAAGTGAAACAGTTGATATTGGTAGGCCTAGGCTGCGAAACAGAGGTGATTGCAATTGAGAGGTAAAGGTCCTGGGGTTGTGAAGGTGGAGTGTCGGTCTATGGAGGACAAAGTGGCTCTCATACAGAATAACAAAAGCTGCGAGACCATCCTGATTATAACAGTCTTCCTTCAATCAACCAAGTCCCACACCGATCACCTTATAGAACTGAACTTCAAGACGTTGCTGAGAGAAATACCCGGAGGAAAGGACTTTTTTGTCACGGGAAGGGGACGGGTCATGAAACGAGATCAACCAGAAGACCCACGCGGACAAGGACATGGGGTGGACAGACCTACTACATACTGAGGAGCTTCCCAACCTTTACGAGATTCGATTTCAATAGCACATTGGAATGTTAACCGATGGACCACATTGAACAATAAATTATGAATATTAATCCTTCAACCCAGACATTATCTCAATATATGAAACGAATTTGCGTCGGCAAGAAACTATTGATAAACACTCGTGAAAGTCCACAGGGGCTCTGGGGGAGTGGGGATACGTGTAAAGTCTGATATGATGAAAGCATATGAAATTGAAATTATCGATAAAGCCATAAAAGGAATTATTGGTTTGTGCTTTGAACATAGGTAGTCAGATTTTTGTTTTGTTGTGTTTTCATGCTATTTGCCACCTGAACAGTCCACATGGGGTAGAGATGCGTCCTCCTGCTATAATCATTTGTTAAGTCAAGAATACCTAAATACAGAAGCAGAAGCTATTTACATATGTGGGGATCTTAACAGTCAAATTGGTAGGTTAGATGATTATATAAATGATATTGATGATATTCCATCACGTTGCTTTGCATGACTTTGTTAATCATCATGGGGAAACCCTGTTAGAATTCCTTTGTGACTAAAATGTGTATCATTAATGGAAGGATATGCCCCACATGCGATAACTTGTCATCCATATCTGGCAAAGAAAAAGCTGTGGTGGACCATATAGTTACCCTCCACGACAGTCTAGAAACTTGTTTGGAAATGAAGGCATTATCTCCTACACGGATGGTTGAAGAATGCAGAGGTTTTGACTTAATTGGGGGAAAAAAGTAGACTTTCTGATCATTCTCTTTTTATTTATGATATTTTCTGTTGGCCACAAACTTTCTCAACCAGGTATTGCTGTGCATCACACGTGGCAAAGATACATACCCCACATAGGCCTTGATGTATGGAAAGAAATGTGCCAAATGACTTTCTATGTTCTGAAATGGCATGTAGAGCTCTGCTGGAACTCATCGTAACTCTGGAAAGATGCCAAGAAACAACATTTGATTTAGATGTGAGATATGAAACATTTTGTGATATTATATATTCTGAAATGGGGGGAAAATGTGAATAGGGAATATACCCGAAGTCCAGGAACGTTTACAAGCTGAACAAACCTTATTGGAATGATGAGTTAAGGGATCTATGGTCAGCAATGCGCAAGGCTGAGTACTTATTTTTAAACTGTAAAGATAGGAATACAAGAGAACAGTGTAGGAAGGAATTTTAGAAAAAACAGCATGTTTGATAAAAGACTATGCCTATTTAAACAGAGATATCAGAGAGGGCAGTTAATACACCTTGAGGAGATACAGACAAGAAATCCCCAACCGTTTTGGAGCCAAATAAACAAGATAGGACCAAAACGACATAAGAAAATTCCAATGGAAGTTATGGAAGAGCAGGGGGGGCTGAACTCTGATATTACACAGGTACTTAAGAAGTGGGAGAAGGGGGTTTGCTCGTTTGTTCTCAGGTAACAAAAATGTGACATACTTTGAGGAAGAATTTTATAAAGACGTATGTTCCCTGAGAACGAAACTGGAAAATACAATGTTAGAACCCTCTTATATATTTAACCAATACCTCAACGAGGAGCTGTCTGTGGCAGAAGTAAAGAAGGTGATTGACACTGCAAAACAATGGGAAAGCATTTGGTGTTGATGAATTGCCTAATGAGGTTTTAAAATCCCCAAAATTAATTGATTATATAATTAGCTTCAAATGTGTTTTGAGTACAGTATATTGCCATCCACTTGGTATAAGTATATACTGAATACCATTCCCAAATCTTTAAAAAATGGCCGAGAGTGCGACTGAACTATAGAGGCATAAGTTTATTTAGTAGGGTTTATAAATAATATTCATCCATCCTCAACAATAGGCTAATTACATTTTTGGATAATCAAAACATTATGGTGGAAGAACAAAATGGTTTTCGTAAATCCAGAGCCTGTATAGATCAACCTTGTGTGCTGTTTCTTTGTGTTCTTGAACACATGTCATTTTTGTTAATTGATTTCACCTGTGTTCGTTACTCACCTGGTCTCATCAGCTCCTTATTTAGTTCAGTTCATTCTGTTTGTGTCTTTGTGAGGTATTGTTAGTTTTGACTCTACTAAGCCTGTCCCTGGCTCATTTGTGAGAACCAGTTAATTCATTCAAATCCTAGTTTTGATTCACCTACCCATTTGCCTACCTGTGTATGCCAATTGCCGGCCTGTGACCATGTTTCCTGCCTTCTGCGAAGGTGAAATAAACATCTGCCTTGCTCTGTGTGTGAATCTACACCTTTTTCTCCTTGAGTATTCATTACAATATCTTATCGGTCTGTACAATAATCAGAAATAGATTACATGACGAGAAGCCTACTTTTGCATGTTTCATTGATTTCCAGAAAGCTTTTGATTTTGTAAATAAGGATCTTTTAGCTTATAGTTTGTTAAAGACGGGTTGATGGGAAAAATTTTCAAGCAATCCAGTCTCTTTACAAAGTACCAATTGCTTGTGTGCGTGTTAATGAATATCGTACAGAATGGTTTCCCACACCCTCGGGTGTAAAACAAGGAGATGCCTTATCACTGACTTTGTTTATAAATGTTTTGGCAAAATAAATTGAAACACTTAATATTGGAGTAAAATATGATGAAATGCTAAGTATCCTTTTATATGTTGATATTATTTTGATGGCAGAAACTAAACAAGACCTGCAGAACAGGTTATTATGTGCAGTCAATTGGGGTAAAAGATGGAGACTCATGATTAACCAGACAAAAACACATAATGCATTTTAGAAAACAAGCTACGAAGAGAAGTGTTTTTCAGTTTTGTTTTGGTGAAGACATTCTAGAGTTTACCAGCATTTCTAAATATTTGGGTCTTTTAATTTAGTAACATATGACCTTTCTTTACGCAACATCTGTCCTTGCCGACTCAGCAAGTAGAGCTCTTGGGGGAGTTATAGGAAAAACCAAACCACTCAAAGATCTTGGTTATGTCATGTATTCCAAACTGTATCAGACATGCCTGTGTCCTGTTCTGAACTATTCAGGAGTGTGGGGTGTTTTAAAAATGAGCATGTTCATAACAGAGCAGTACTTTACTTTTTAGGTGTCCACAAGTTTACATCTTTACTTGCACTAACAGGGGACATGGGCTGGGAACCCTGTGAGGTGTGATGGAAGGCGTGTATGGTGAGACTTTGGAATAGATAGATAGTTGGATATGCCAACTGCCAGAATAGCTAGTAAAGTGTTTCAATGGGGTCTATCCATAGGGGGAGCCTGGGCAACTGAAATGTCTGACCTTTATCAACAGTATGACGTGAACAACTGTATGAAAACCTGATTAAGGGAGACATAGATATAAAAAACAACTGTTGATGCAATATGAACAAAAATGGGTGGAGGAGATTAATCATAAATCCAAATTGAGAACCTTTTGTTTGATTAAGGGTCAATTGGTGTGTGAGAGATATATTACGTATAAGAGATCGCTATGTGCACAGGTATGATCAGGGATATTACCTCTGAGTATTGAAACAGGTAAGTTCAAGGATATTACCTCTGCGTATTGAAACAGGTAAGATCAGGGATATTACCTCTGCGTATTGAAACAGGTAAGATCAGGGATATTGCCTCTGCGTATTGAAACAGGTAAGATCAGGGATATTACCTCTGCGTATTGAAACAGGTAAGATCAGGGATATTACCTCTGCGTATTGAAACAGGTAAGATCAGGGATATTGCCTCTGCATATTGAAACAGGTCAGATCAGGGATATTGCCTCTGTGCATTGAAACAGGTCAGATCAGGGATATTGTCTCTGCGTATTGAAACAGGTCAGATCAAGGATATTGCCTCTGCGTATTGAAACAGGTCAGATCAGGGATATTGTCTACCCAATTCTTCTTGGGTATGACGCTACAAACTTGGCGTACATGTATTTGGGGAGATTCTCCCATTCTTCTCTGCAGATCCTCTCAAGCTCTGTCACGTTGGATGGGGAGCTTCGCTGCACTGCTATTTTCAGTTCTCTCCAGAGATGTTCGATCTGGTTCAAGTCTGGTGTCTGGCTGGGCCACTCAAGGACATTCAGAGACTTGCCCTGAAGCCACTCCTGCATTGTCTTGAATGTGTACTTAGGGTCATTGTCCTGTTGGAAGGTGAACCTTTGCCTCAGTCTGAGGTCCTGAGCGGGTTTTCATCGAGAATCTCTCTGTACTTTTCTCCGTTCATCTTTCCCTTGATCCTGTCCAGTCTCCCAGTCTCTGCCACTGATAAACCTCCCCACAGCGTGATGCTGCCACCACCATGATTTACCTTAGGGACGGTGCCAGGTTTTATCCAGATGTGACGCTTGGCATTCAGGCCAAAGAGTTTAATCTTGGTTTCATGAGAAACCAGAGAATCTTGTTTTTATGGTATGGGGGTCTTTTAGGTGCCTTTGGCAAACTCCAAGTGAGCTGTCATTAAGGCTGTGGTGGTCATGAAATTTTGTCAGGCAGTGATTGTCAAGCAAATAACTGCCAGTCTCAGAGTAATTGACCGTTAATTATCATAAACACTTTTGGCATGTCCTGGCTTCCACACATAGCCTACAAGCCACTGATGCAGACCTTTGGAACATCTACATTTGAAAAAGTCTAATGAATCACCTTCCGGAGACACCTGAAACCCCACCTCTTTAAGGAATACCTAGGATAGGTTAAGTAATCCCTCTCACCCCACCCCCCCTAAGTTTTAGATGCACTATTGTTAAGTGACTGTCCCACTGGATGTCATAAGGTGAATGCACCAATTTGTAAGTCGCTCTGGATAAGAGCGTCTGCTAAATGACTTAAATGTAAATGTAAATGAATCAATTTAATATAGCCTACTCCATCACAATACATCCATTATTTATTTTAGACAGGTCTGAAGAAAATGTTGTCCATTTCAGAAGAACAGAATAGCATGCCCCGAGTTTTTTCCATATGTTAGGTCCTGATCTGGTTATGCCATATGGCTGCGGGCTACACTAGTTAATTTAGCAAACAAGATTTGCTTAGAATTCTGTGGTATTATTATTTTTAAAATATAGTATGAACATAGCTTAATAAAATAGAAAGGATATTGAAAGGAAGTGAGCACTTGCAGCTATTCTGTGTTTCGCAGGTTAACAAAGAAACTGGTCATATAGGCTTCATTTAGAGTTATTCATGCAACTTTTTTTGTGATACAAATGTTGGGCTACGTGATGGTACTCTAATGATGATTTGAAAAAAGTTGCAAGTTGGGCACACTTCATCAGTCTCTCATTCACAATTTGACAAGCACTTAATAATAATCTCACCAGGCCTTGAATTTCCCGGTTTATGCCCCCTGAAAAATCCATGCCTTTTGTGGTCAAAGTGTCCGTTGTGCCCTTGGGCTGAATATAATAGGCTAATTATAATGAACTTCTTCCAGCTGCTGTGTTCCGAAGCACCGCTCACTCACATGGCTCTCTCAGATGTAGCACTAGCCTATGTCAATCTACTATCCCCCACTATTATATTGGTCAACTTGTTCTTCTGTGTAATAAATAAATATTCCAAACATTCTCTCGGACAGTTGTGTTTTACGATAGATCCCAAATCAATACAACCACTCGCTTCAAAAAACTTTTAAAAGCAATAAGGCTGATTGTTTATCTTAAAATGTTGATAAACGATTAGGCAATTTTTTTCACATTATTAGCGCTCAAATGCACACGGCAGGAGGCTATAAGAATGAATGTTCCAAAATGCAATCAAATAGTGGGAAAACACAGTTTTATGCACGTAATGCATTATTATAGAGGTGAATTTTACGGTGAAAATTATATTCCCCAAACTTGAAACTCACGCGCTACCGATGTATGTCAATTAGGCTCTACACCGGTTATAAAGTGGATTAATATGTTTATTTAGCCACTTGCCTTATTAATGCACAAGCTGGGTATCATTCACAAGTTATAGGCTAATATTGTTACCCATCAAACTATTCTTAATTTAATGTTGTGTTTACATATACTAAATAATATATGTGTGAATTTTGTTTTGATTTAGAATGGACCATGGACCATCATGGACCTGTCACGCGGGACTAGGTGAGTGCAGGAATCAGACGCAGAGAGAGTTCCACTGGGGTTAAGTGCTTTTACTAAGGCACATAAAATAATAAGCCCAACAAATACAGGGCGCGGACATACAAAGAGACAACCCAAAAACCACAGGGTGTCAAGCTTAAGAAAAGAAAATCCACAACTACTTAAAATGCACACACGTAACATACAGACAATCCACCACTACCTAAAATGCACACACGTAACATAAAGACAATCCACCACTACCTAAAATGCACACACGTAACATAAAGACAATCCACCGCTACCTAAAATGCACACACGTAACATAAAGACAATCCACCACTACCTAAAATGCACACACACGTAACATAAAGACAATCCACCACTACCTAAAATGCACACACGTAACATACAGACAATCCACCACTACCTAAAATGCACACACACGTAACATAAAGACAATCCACCACTACCTAAAATGCACACACGTAACATAAAGACAATCCACCACTACCTAAAATGCACACACGTAACATAAAGACAATCCACCACTACCTAAAATGCACACACACGTAACATAAAGACAATCCACCACTACCTAAAATGCACACACGTAACATACAGACAATCCACCACTACCTAAAATGCACACACACGTAACATAAAGACAATCCACCACTACCTAAAATGCACACACACGTAACATAAAGACAATCCACCACTACCTAAAATGCACACACGTAACATAAAGACAATCCACCACTACCTAAAATGCACACACGTAACATAAAGACAATCCACCACTACCTAAAATGCACACACGTAACATACAGACAATCCACCACTACCTAAAATGCACACACACATAACATAAAGACAATCCACCACTACCTAAAATGCACACACGTAACATAAAGACAATCCACCACTACCTAAAATGCACACACGTAACATAAAGACAATCCACCACTACCTAAAATGCACACACGTAACATAAAGACAATCCACCACTACTTAAAATGCACACACGTAACATAAAGACAATCCACCACTACCTAAAATGCACACACGTAACATACAGACAATCCACCACTACCTAAAATGCACACACACGTAACATAAAGACAATCCACCACTACCTAAAATGCACACACGTAACATAAAGACAATCCACCACTACCTAAAATGCACACACGTAACATAAAGACAATCCACCACTACCTAAAATGCACACACGTAACATAAAGACAATCCCGCACAAAACAAAGGCGGGTCTACCTACTAAATATAGGGGAGCTCATTAAACCAAACAACAGAAACACAGGTGAAACTAATAAGACAAAACAAACAGACAAACAAAAAAGGGATCCGTGGCGGCTAATAGGACGGTGACGACGACCGCCGAGCACCGGCCGAACAGGCAGGGGAGCCAACATCGGCGGAAGTCGTGACAGGACCTGTCTCAGTACTGGAGCATGGGGGAAAAAAGTACATGTCATCTATGCACTTAAATAGTGAATGGAGGACACTTTTCCCGTGGTTCATTTTCATGCCAGCCAGGTAGGTAGGCTATACTCCTGTTGTAAAGAGAAGCAATGTGCTTCATATTAGGAAAGATGACTAATAAAAAAAATTGTAGGCCTAGCCTATATAAAGCTGATGAAATCCTCCTCTTTTTAAAAGGAGCCATTAAAACTATGTTTTCTCAGGCAATTGCATAGCCTATAGAAATGTTGCGTAACATGAGCATATGGGCTTTCATTAAGTGTTGGATTAGATTTTCAATTACATTAGCATTGATGTCAGAGTGATTAGAGGGACAATAGAGTGCTGAGTACCAGGCAGTTATTACGTTTGTTGGACTACTAATGACCATCAGCAGCATCAGAGCTTGGAGAAGCCTAATTAGCGTGAATAAACTGTCATGTGGAATTTGACAGCCATCATGACAGCCGGTGTGGCGGTAATAGGGTCACCGTAACAACCCTAGCTGAGGAGTGGCTTCTTCCTGGCCACTCTACCATAAAAGCCTGATTGGCGGACTGCTGCAGAGATGGTTGTCCTTCTGGAAGGTTCTCCCATCTCCACAGATGAACTCCGGAGCCCTGTCAGAGTGACCATTGGATTCTTTGTCACCTCCCTGACCAAGGCCTTTTTCCCCAATTGCTAAGTTTTCCCGGGTGGCCAGCTCTAGGAAGTGTCTTGGTGGTTGCAAACTTCCTCCATTTAAGAATTATGAAGGTCACTGTGTTCTTGGGGATCTTCAATGCTGCAGACATTTTTGGTACCCTTCCCTAGATCTGTGCCTCGAAACAATCCTGTCTCAGAGCTCTACGGACAATTCCTTCAACCTCAAAGCTAGGCTTTTGCTTTGACAGGTGTGTGCCTTTCCAAATCATGTCCAATCAGTTGAATTTACCACAGATGGACACCAATCAAGCTGTAGAGACATCTCAAGGATGATCAATGGAAACAGGATGCACCTGAGCTCAATTTCGAGTCTCATAGCAAAGGGTCTAAGTACTTACGTAAATAAGGTATTTCTGTTTTATACTTAATACATTTGCAAACATTTCTAAGGAAACAGATTTTGCTTTGTCATTATGGGGTATTGTGAGTAGATTGATGAGAAAAATATATACAAAAGCTTTAGAACACCTATTCATTCAAGGGTTTTTCTTTATTTTGACTATTTTCTACATTGTAGAATAATAGTGAAGATTATCAAAACTATGAAATAACACATTGAATCATGTCGTAACCAAAAAACTGTTAAACAAATCAAATATATAATTTTATACGGGAGATTCTTCAAATAGCCACCCTTTGCCTTGATGACAGTTTTGCACACTCTTGGCATTCGTTCAACCAGCTTCATGAGCTAGTCACCTGGAATACGTTTCAATTAACAGGTGTGCCTTCTTAAAAGTGCATTTGTGGAATTACTTTCCTTAATATGTTTGAGCCAATCAGCTGTGTTGTGATAAGGTATCGGGGAGTATACAGAAGATAGCCCTATTTGGTAAAAGACCAAGTCCATATTATGGCAAGAACAGCTCAAATAATCAAAGAGAAACCACAGTCCAACATTACTTTAAGACATGAATGTCAGTCAATCAGGAAACTTTCAAGAATATTCCAAATGTCTTCAAGTGCAGTCGCAAAAAACATCAAGCGCTATGATGTAACTGGCTCCCATGTGGACCGCCACAGGAAAGGAAGACCCAGAGTTACATCTGCTGTAGAGGATAAGTTAATGAGGGTTACCAATTTTAGAAATTGTGGACCAAATAAATGCTTCACAGAGTTCAAGTAACAGACACATCTCAACATCGACTGTTCAGAGGAGACTGCGTGAATCAGGCCTTCATGGTTGAATTGCTGCAAAGAAACCGCTACTAAAAGGATACCAATAAGAAGAAGAGACTTGCTTGGGCCAAGAAACATGAGAAATGGACATTAGACTGGTGGAAATTTGTCCATTGTTCTGGAGTCCAAATTTGAGATTTCTGGTTCCAACCGCTGTGTCTTTGTGAGACATGGTGTGGGTGAACAGATGATCTCCACATGTGTTTTTCCCACAGTAAAGCATGGAGGAGGAGGTGTGATGGAGTGGGGGTGCTTTGCTCGTGACACTGTCTGTGATTTATTTATCATTCAAGCCACACTTAATCAGCATGGCTGCCACAGCATTCTGCAGCGATACACCATCCCATCGGGTTTGGGCTTAGTGGGACTATACTTTCTTTTTCAACAGGACAATGACCCAACACACCTACAGGCTGTGTAAGGGCTATTTTACCAAGAAGAAGAGTGATGGAGTGCTGCATCAGATAACCTGGCCTCCACAATCCCCCGACCTCAAGCAAATTGAGATGTTTTGGAATGAGTCGGAACGTGGAGTGAATGAAAAGCAGTCAACAAGTGCTCAGCATATATGTGAACTCCATCAAGACTGTTGGAAAAGCATTCCAGGTGAAGCTGGTTGAGAGAATGCAGAGAGTGTGCAAAGCTGTCATCAAGGCAAAGGGTGGCTATTTGAAGAATCTCAAAATAAAATATATATAAAATATATTTTGATTTGTTTAACACTTTTTTTGGTTACTATATGATTCCATGTGTGTTATTTCACAGTTTTGATATATTTTGATACAATGTAGAGCATAGTAAAAATAAAGAAAAACCCTTGAATGAGTAGGTGTTCTAAAACTTTTGACCAGTAGTGTATAATTAGGCATATTTAAAATAAGGCTGAAACGTAACAAAATGTGGAAAAAGGTGTGAATACTTTCTGAAGTCACTGTACAGCTGGATCTACACAACCAATGGCATGGGGTGTACACTGTAAGTGCACTGTAAGTGCACACCGAATGCACTGTAAGTAGAATTTCACTGGGTGACTTTCACTTTTACTTCAGTCATTGAGATAATTTATCATTTTTTCCACCACTGCCTGTTTTTAGTACTCAGTGTGGTGTGCCTGTGTGCTGCAAGGCTGACGGCGGACCAATAGGGGAGGGGGTATGAGAGGTAACAGTGATTAATGGCAGACCTGGTCTCAGTGTATTGATTAGGGGGAGATTATTCTTCCAGTGATTGACTCCTGAAGACCTTATTACTGAGAGGCATCGAGCCTGTCAGGCCTGTCACACGGGAGCAACTTGGCATTAGCAACTCTGGAGCTGAGTATCAGCATCATGGACAACTGAAGCCTTGAATTCCCCAGTCATGTAATGACACACCTTCTGTCTGACTTACATCATCATGACTCCCATCTGATGATAGTACTTTGTGCTTTTAGAGCTGTACATTTTTTCCAGGTCGGTTACACGTTATCTGAGGTGTCAACAACATTATGGTCTACATACAGATACTCCCAATTTGCTATAAATTGCATCCAAGTGCATGTAATGATTGAAATCTTGCAGACTTTTTAATTGGATATTGACGCAAAGCCATTCCATCATAAAAATATTTTTGTTTGAATCGCAACCTGAGTAGGGGAATTTGTGTTGAGGTACAGTGACAGAGTGACACTGTGTTTACGTTTTGTTTTGTGCATTTTGAAATTGCAATGCTTTGTATTTTTAGCAAGCAAATTCTGCACACTTTGTTAACTAGCCATGTGGCAGCATACCCAGGTCTGAAAAGGCTCTTCAGTTACTGTCTTAGCTAGCAGCACTATGATCCACACTGTATTTTAAACGAATCGACTGATCCACAAATTATTAGCTCAGTGGTTCATAAAGTCTTTGAAGAATGTCCTTTGTTCTGTGTTGTAGTTATCTCAACATTCATGACATAGCTTTTAAAACAGTAATTTTAAATTGAGCCCGAGAGGGCTTGTAAAATGGGCTTTATTTAAAGAGTGTATGAGCAAAGCCCCCATTTATGGCAAGGACAAGGTTCACAAGAGCCTCTTGCCCTTTTACAGCACATGTTCACTAGAATAAATCACCAATAACAACCAATCTCGTTTTCTTTCATGATATTGTAAGATCAGCAAAAATTCTGTGGCACACTATTATACTCCCTCTGTGACATGGGCATTTTAAGATTGTGCCACAACTCTTGGTTGACCTTAGTGTCAGGGAAAAACATGCAATAACCAAGCAGGACTGTCTTCTGTCTGGGGTTTAGGTGAATGTTGGGTACCCAGAATACATCACTGCAAAGAGAGACACAGCAGCCAGCAGAGTTGGACAATTGCATTATGTTCCTCCCAATTGTAAACCAAATACTCTCTCCACCTGGACCTGGGCATTTTCATGAAATAAACCAATACAGACAGACAGCAAAGGAAACACGCAGGAATCCAACACCCGCTGTCTGGACTCTCACTAACTCCTCTCCGTCTGACCGGCATCAAGGCTGCCTGAGAGTCAACACCAGGCACCGCTATATTAAATGATAGAGCTATGTGGCTCACTTCCTGCTTCCTGACAAATCCATTTCTGCTTCCCCTGTGGCAGATGAAGGAAAGTTCTGATACAGATGTAGGATCTATGAGCCAGTTTGCTACAGCAGGAAAATCATCCAACAGGAAATTATAGTTATTATGTGAATTATAATCCATTAAATGTTTTGTAGGGGTTAATACATTTTTCATTGGGGAAATGTCAAAATGGAAATGTCAAACCTTTTAAAAACTTCAAATACACTTCAAGTTTGCATTTTCTCCTGTGCAGGAAAATTCTCAGATCATATGTCTGTATATACCACCAATTCAATGCAATGTACCAACGAACTTGAAAAAAAAGCACAATGAAAATATAATTACAAATTGTCACTCTGCATGTGTCGCTCATAGTCAGAAGAGCCAGGAGGGCTTCTGGACACAGCTACTATGATTCCTGCAGTCCCGTCGGCCTAGACATGATTATAATAAATTATGTCAGGAAGGCAGCAGGTGAATTCCAAGATTCTCTGCCAATGTGTTGTGATAGAGGGGCCAAATGCTGATGGGTCTACGTGGTCAAATCAGGATTTCACTCCATAAATGAGTGAAGGGAGCCCTGTGGGTGTTCAGTAATCATTATCATTCCAACGATTACAACTAGACTGGGTTTGTCTGTCCTCGCTGTGACAGTGACATCACTTCAAATTACAACTTTGCTGAATAAATGTTGTGACAGTTGGCACAGGAAAAAGGACTTTTGTGATGGTTTATTTATATTGCTTGGATAACTTTTGCCATTTTCTCTCTTTGGGTATTTGATTAAAAATGTCTCGCAGACCTCATTACTTACTTGGCCCTGTAATGAAGCGGCAGTATTGCCAGAGTTTTGACAGTTAAACTTTATATCTCTATTTCTCCTCTTTCCCCCAGAGCAGCAGTACATCAGGGAGGTGTCATGACGTTGCCCTCTTCGGGTACAGCGAGCACCATCCCCCTCTCTCTGTCTCCTACAACCAGGCTGCTGTGGTCAGAGAGGTCGTAAATTCCTGGAGGAGATTATCTCCTCATGGCCACAGTATAGAGTGCCTTGCGAAAGTATTCGGCCCCCTTGAACTTTGCGACCTTTTGCCACATTTCAGGCTTCAAACATAAAGATATAAAACTGTATTTTTTTGTGAAGAATCAACAATAAGTGGGACACAATCATGAAGTGGAACGACATTTATTGGATATTTCAAACTTTTTTAACAAATCAAAAACAGAAAAATTGGGTGTGCAAAATTATTCAGCCCCCTTAAGTTAATACTTTGTAGCACCACCTTTTGCTGCGATTACAGCTGTAAGTCGCTTGGGGTATGTCTCTATCAGTTTTGCACATCGAGAGACTGAATTTTTTTTCCCATTCCTCCTTGCAAAACAGCTCGAGCTCAGTGAGGTTGGATGGAGAGCATTTGTGAACAGCAGTTTTCAGTTCTTTCCACAGATTCTCGATTGGATTCAGGTCTGGACTTTGACTTGGCCATTCTAACACATTCTAACACACTAAACATGTGTTTATTTTTTAACCATTCCATTGTAGAATCTAGTTTGTGTCGGGGGGCTAGGGTCAGTTTGTTATATCTGGAGTACTTCTCCTGTCCTATTCGGTGTCCTGTGTGAATCTAAGTGTGCGTTCTCTAATTCTCTCCTTCTTTCTTTCTCTCTCTCGGAGGACCTGAGCCCTAGGACCATGCCCCAGGACTACCTGACATGATGACTCCTTGCTGTCCCCAGTCCACCTGGCCATGCTGCTGCTCCAGTTTCAACTGACCTGAGCCCTAGGACCATGCCCCAGGACTACCTGACATGATGACTCCTTGCTGTCCCCAGTCCACCTGGCCATGCTGCTGCTCCAGTTTCAACTGTTCTGCCTTACTATTATTTGACCATGCTGGTCATTTATGAACATTTGAACATCTTGGCCATGTTCTGTTATAATCTCCACCCGGCACAGCCAGAAGAGGACTGGCCACCCCACATATGCTCTCTCTAATTCTCTCTTTCTTTCTCTCTCTCGGAGGACCTGAGCCCAAGGACCGTGCCCCAGGACGACCTGACATGATGACTCCTTGCTGTCCCCAGTCCACCTGACTGTGCTGCTGCTCCAGTTTCAACTGTTCTGCCTTGTTATTATTCGACCATGCTGGTCATTTATGAACATTTGAACATCTTGGCCATGTTCTGTTATAATCTCCACCCGGCACAGCCAGAAGAGGACTGGCCACCCCACATAGCCTGGTTCCTCTCTAGGTTTCTTCCTAGGTTTTGGCCTTTCTAGGGAGTTTTTCCTAGCCACCGTGCTTCTACACCTGCATTGCTTGCTGTTTGGGGTTTTAGGCTGGGTTTCTGTACAGCACTTTGAGATATCAGCTGATGTACGAAGGGCTATATAAATTGATTTGATTTGATTTGATTTAGATTTTGCTTTATGTTTTGGATCATTGTCTTGTTGGAAGACAAATCTCCGTCCCAGTCTCAGGTCTTTTGCAGACTCCATCAGGTTTTCTTCCAGAATGGTCCTGTATTTGGCTCCATCCATCTTCCCATCAATTTTAACCATCTTCCCTGTCCCTGCTAAAGAAAAGCAGGCCCAAACCATGATGCTGCCACCACCATGTTTGACAGTGGGGATGTTGTATTCAGGGTGATGAGCTGTGTTGCTTTTACGCCAAACATAACGTTTTGCATTGTTGCCAAAAAGTTCAATTTTGGTTTCATCTGAACAGAGCACCTTCTTCCACATGTTTGGTGTGTCTCCCAGGTGGCTTGTGGCAAACTTTAAATGACACTTTTCATGGATATCTTTAAGAAATGGCTTTCTTTTTGCCACTCTTCCATAAAGGCCAGATTTGTGTAATATACGACTGATTGTTGTCCTATAGACAGAGTCTCCCACCTCAGCTGTAGATCTCTGCAGTTCATCCAGAGTGATCATGGGCCTCTTGGCTGCATCTCTGATCAGTCTTCTCCTTGTATGAGCTGAAAGTTTAGAGGGACGGCCAGGTCTTGGTAGATTTGCAGTGGTCTGATACTCCTTCCATTTCAATATTATCGCTTGCACAGTGCTCCTTGGGATGTTTAAAGCTTGGGAAGTCTTTTTGTATCCAAATCCGGCTTTAAACTTCTTCACAACAGTATCTCGGACCTGCCTGGTGTGTTCCTTGTTCTTCATGATGTTCTCTGCGCTTTTAACGGACCTCTGAGACTATCACAGTGCAGGTGCATTTATACGGAGACTTGATTACACACAGGTGGATTGTATTTATCATCATTAGTAATTTAGGTCAACATTGGATCATTCAGAGATCCTCACTGAACTTCTGGAGAGAGTTTGCTGGGGGTTGAATAATTTTGCACGCCCAATTTTTCAGTTTTTGATTTGTTAAAAAAGTTTGAAATATCCAATAAATGTCGTTCCACTTCATGATTGTGTCCCACTTGTTGTTGATTCTTCACAAAAAATACAGTTTTATATCTTTATGTTTGAAGCCTGAAATGTGGCAAAAGGTCGCAAAGTTCAAGGGGGCTTAATACTTTCGCAAGGCACTGTAGAGAGAGAGAGAGAGTTTTCATAGAGTTAAACTCCCTTTGGAGTAAATCAGAGGACCGCCCATGAGCACAGTTATGGTCGGGCATCATAGGACAGGCCCTTTTCTGCTCTTCCGAATAAAACCCCCTCCCGGGTTTTCTATTAGTAGACCGAGCTTCCCTCAATTACAAGATGGCTAAAGGTTGCAGACGAGCTTACCTCGATAACGAGAGGGCCAAGGTTTGAGAGGAGACTAGCTTACCTTGATAACGAGAGGGCCAAGGTTTGAGAGGAGACCATAAACCTAAGGTTTGAGTAGATGGCTGAATCCTTTAACCATACCACGTGGTTAAACGTGGTTAAACAGCTCCTGCATTTTCTAGTCTCTATTTTCTTTCCCTCACGATTTTGACCCTTGCCTGTCCTGACACTGAGCCCGCCCACCTGCCGACCTGTACCTCTGCCCTCTTCTGGATTACCGACCACTGCCTGCCTTGACCTGTCTACTGCTTGCCTCTGTTGGAACATTAAACCATTGTTTATTCGATGTGGTCTGCATCTTGGTCTTCACTTCATACCTGATACCCCCAATCAAAATGTATTTTTGTTTTTTATTTTTGGGGGGGTTATGGAGGTCGGGGCCCACCCAGATAGCATATGATTGGAAAATGTGTAAAAGTTGCTTGAGAACAGCACAAATTTCTTTCTGACCCGTGACAAAACGTGTAGAATTGCAGGAAATTTGCTTTAAAACTGCAACGTTTTCTCATAGCCTCATGACAAAATGTGTAGAATAGCTTACATATTAACCTATATTGTCACATCAAAAGTATCCTGCAGCAGCAGGATTTGAACATTTAGTTCATTGTGTTGTTTGACCAGTGATAAGGCTATTAGCTATCTAAATGTAGGCTACATGAAAAGTGCAATGCTGTTAATAATAGTGTGTGTTAGTATGGATTTTCATTAAGCTTTGTGATTTACAAATTAATCTGTATTTCCTTTGGTGCAGGACAATTCTCAGCAACAAAAGAGTGATCAAATTAAGATCCTTCACCGGAAAAGTAGACCTGGACAAGGTGATGAAGGCACTTCGATCCTGAAAACAGTAAATCCACTCCTCTGTTGTTTAGGCATTGGCAAACTCCTGTCAAAAGCTGTTATGTATGTTCCATATGTGCCATATTTTTCATGCACATGTATTGGCTGCTGATGAAAAGGAATTCCTCAGAAAGTGGGCAGTATTCTCTGCAGCCATCAACTCTCAGTGGGGCCCATCATACCTAGAGTAGCTTGAATGTACAATCTTAATAGAAGATGTGTGTGTGTGCGTGTATTGTCATCGTCAGTTCTTCACATTGTCTCTCATTGTAGTACAGTTCCTACAAGCAGAATGCCACAGGTGAGGCATCCCAACAATAGGCTGTGGTTGCAGGGTGACCCCCCTGTTAAACAGACAACCGGAGCATGTTTCAGAGCTACGTCAGCACCATAACATACCCTGGGATAGACAAGCTTCTCAAGGCTTAAAGGGACATTACACTACTAAATTAGATGTCAGAGGTTCAGACTGATTCAGTCTGATATCGAGAAGAGTTTACACCCCAAGCCATTGGTTGTGTATATCCAGCTATACAGTGACTTCAGAAAGTATTCACACCCCTTTACCTTTTTCCACATTTTGTTGTATTACAGCCTGAATTTAAAACGGATTACATTGAGATTTTGTGTCACTGACCTACACACAATACCCTATAATGTCAAAGTGTAATTGTGTTTTTAGAAATGTTTAGAAATTTATAAAACAATTCAAAGCTGTGAGTATTCAACCCCTTTATTATGGCAAGTCTAAATAAGCCTAAATAAGTTCATCAGCAATAATTTGCTTAACAAGTCACATAAGATGCATGGAATCACTCTGTGTGCAATAATAGTGTTTACCATGATTTTTGAATGACTACCTCATCTCTGTACCCCACAAGCATTGGAGTCAACATGGGTCAGGATCCTTGTGGAACGCTTTCGACACCTTATAGAGTCCATGCCCCGACGAATTGAAGATGATCTCAGGGCAAAAGAGGGTGCAACTCAATATTAGGAAGGTATTCCTAATGTTTTGTACACTCACTGTATAAAAGTACACTAAACATGATGACAGATTCACCATGACTAAAATGAAACATGGTGAAAGACTAACCAGGAAGTGAACTAGACTGAGGATAAAAGCTAAGACAACAGAGAATCTGTGTAATCCTGTGTGAAGAGGTGTGTCTTTAGTGTGGACTAGAATAGCTGTATGGATTGTGAGGTTCTGACATAGAGAGGGAGGGAGTTCCAGAGTTGGGGAGCTGCACTGCTAAAAGGCCCGTCTCCCATGGAGTGGAGGCTGGTGAGAGGGAGGGTGAGGAGGCCAGTGTCAGAGTAGCGCAGTGAACAGGTGGGAGTGTAGGAGGTCAGTTTCAGAGGAGCGCAGTGAACAGGTGGGAGTGCAGGATGTTTGTAGATTGACGAGGGGAAACATTTTTAAATCCATTTTAGAATAAGGCTGTAATGTAACAACATGTGGAAAAGGGGAAGGGGTCTGAATACTTTCCACGTAAACTCTACACTGGAGTTGCCTTCCAAAACAACATTGAATGTTCCTGAATGGCCTAATTGACTTAAATTGTCTTGAAAATCTAATGGAAAGACTTGAAGATGGCTGTCTACCATTGACCAACAACCAACCTGACAGAGCTTGAAGAATTGTTTAAAGAATAATGTGGCAAGTAGGCAGGTAGGCAAGTTGAGAACAAGTTCTCATTTACAACTGCGACCTGGCCAAGAATAAAGCAAAGCAGTTCGACACATACAACAACACAGAGTTACAAATGGAATAATCAAAACATACAGTCAATAATTCAGTTGAAGAAAATCTATATACAGTGTGTGCAAATGAAGTAAGAAAAGGGAGGTAAGGCAATGAATAGGCCATGGTGGTGAAGTAATTACAATATACCAATTAGACACTAGAGTGATTGATGTGCAGAAGATGAATGTGCAAGTAGAGATACAGGGGTGCAAAGGAGCAAGATAAATAAATACAGGATGAGGTAGTTGGATGGGCTATTTACAGATGGGCTATGTACAGGTGCAGTGTTCTGTGAGCTGCTCAGACAGCTGGTGCTTAAAGCTCGTGAGGGGGGTAAGAGTCTCCAGCTTCAGTGATTTTTGCAATTCATTACAGTCATTGGCAGCAGAGAACTGGAAGGAAAGGCCGCCAAAGGAGGAATTGGCTGGAATTGGCTGGGGGTTACTAGAGAGATATACCTGCTGGAGCGAGTGCTACGGGTGGGTGCTGCTATGGTGACCAGTGAGCTGAGATAAGGCGGGGCCTTACCTATCAGAGACTTATAGATGACCTGAAGCCAGTGGGTTTGGCGACGAGTATGAAGTGAGGGCCAGCCAACGAGAGCGTACAGGTCGCAATGGTGGGTAGTGTATGGGGCTTTGGTGACAAAATGGATGGCACTGTGGATGGCACTCCATCCAATTTGTTGAGTAGAGTGTTGGGGGCTATTTTGTCAATTACATTGCCGAAGTTGAGGATCGGTAGAATGGTCAGTTTTTGGCAGCATGAGTGAAGGATGCTTTGTTGCGAAATAGGAAGCCGATTCTTAATTTTGGATTGGAGATGCTTAGTGTGAGTCTGGAAGGAGAGTTTACAGTCTAACCAGAGAACTAGGTATTTGGAGTTGTCCACATATATACACAAGTCAGAACCGTCCAGAGTAGTGATGCTGGGTGGGCGGGCAGGTGTGGGCATCGATCGGTTGAAGAGCATGCATTTAGTTTTACTTGCATTTAAGAGCAGTTGGAAGCCACGGAAGGAGAGTTGTATGGCATTGAAGCTCGTCTGGAGGTTAGTTAACACAGTGTCCAAAGAAGGGCCAGAAGTATACAGAATGGTGTCGTCTGCGTAGAGGTGGATCAGAGAATCACTAGCAGCAAGAGCGACATCATTGACGTATACAGAGAAGAGAGTTGGCCCGAGAATTGAACCCTGTGGCACCTCCATAGAGACTGCCAGAGGTGGTGACAACAGGCCCTCCGATTTGACACACCAAACTCTTTCAGAGAAGTAGTTGGTGATCCAGGCGAGGCAGTCATTTGAGAAACCAAGGCTGTTGAGTCTGCCGATAAGAATCTGGTGATTGACAAAGTCGAAAGCCTTGGCCAGGTCGATGAAAACGGCTGCACAGTAATGTGTCTTATCGATGGCAGTTATGATATTGTATAGGACCTTGAGCGTGGCTGAGGTGTGCCCATGACCAGCTCTGAAACCAGATTGCACAGCGGAGAAGGTACGGTGGGATTCGAAATGGTCGGAAATCTGTTTGTTAACTTGGCTTTCGAAGACCTTAGAAAGGCAGGGTTGGATAGATATAGGTCTGTAGCAGTTTGGGTCTAGAGTCTCTCCCTTTGAAGAGGGGGATGACTGCGGCAGCTTTCCAATCTTTGGGAATCCCAGACGATACGAAAGAGAGGTTAAACAGGCTAGTAATAGGGGTTGCAACAATTTCGGCAGATCATTTTAGAAACAAAGGGTCCAGGTAGTCTATCCCGGCTGATTTGTAGGGGTTCAGATTTTGCAGCTCTTTCAGAAATCAGCTATCTGGATTTGGGTGAAGAAGAAATGGTGGGGGCGGGTTGCTGTGGAGGGTGCCGGGCAGTTGACCGGGGTAGGGGTAGCCAGCCGTAAAGAAATGCTTATTGACATTCTCAATTATTGTGGATTTAACAGTGGTGACAGTGTTTCCTAGCCTCAGTGCAGTGGGCAGCTGAGAGGAGGTGCTCTTATTCTCCATGGACTTCACAGTGTCCCAGAACTTTTTGAGTTTGTACTACAGGATGCAAATTTCTGATTGAAAAAGCTAGCCTTTGCTTTCCTAACTGCCATTGTATTTTGGTTCCTAACTTGCCTGAAAAGTTGCATATCAAGGGGGCTATTCGATGCTAATGCAGAACGCCACAGGATTTTTTTGTGCTGGTCAAGAGCAGACAGGTCTGTAGTGCACCAAGGGCTATATCTATTCCTGGTTCTACATTTTTTGAACAGAGCATGCTTATTTAAGATGGTGAGGAAGGCAATTTTAAAGAATAACCAGGCATCCTCTACTAATGGGTGAGTTCAATGAGTTCAATGTCATTCCAGGATACCCCAGCCAGGTCGATTATAAAGGCCTGTTCGCTGAAGTGTTTTAGGGAGCGTTTGACAGTGATGAGGGGTGGTCGTTTGACCGCAGACCCGTTACGGATGCAGGCAATGAGGCGGTGATCGCTGAGATCTTGGTTGAAAACAGCAGAGGTGTATTTGGAGGGCGAGTTAGTTAGGATGATATCTATGTGGGTGCCTATGTTTACAGATTTGGGGTTGTACCTGGTAGGTTCATTGATAATTTGTGTGAGATTGAGGGCATCATGCTTAGATTGTAGAATGGTCGGGGTGTTAAGCATGTCCCAGTTTAGGTCACCTAGCAGCACAAGCTCAGAAGATAGATGGGGGGCAATCAATTCACATATAGTGTCCAGGGCACAACTGGGGAGAGAGGGTGGTCTATAGCAAACGGCAATGGGGAGAGACTTGTTTCTGGAAAGGTTCATTTTTACAAGTAGAAGCTCGAATTGTCCATCAACTGCTTGCAGGGTAACGAAACCAATATGTCATTTGGGTGAACTATCCCCTTAACCATTTATTTGTGGATTTTGATGTGTGCTTTGGTTCATTGTCTTGCTGGAAGATCCTCTTGCGGCCATGTTTCAGCCTCCTGGCAGAAGCAACCAGGTTTTTGGCTAAAATGTCCTGGATGAAGTCATTGATGCCGTTGACCTTTATAAGGGCCCCATAACCAGTGGAAGCAAAACAGCCCAATAACATCAATGATCCACCACAAGATTTTACAGTAGGTACAGTATGAAGTTTTTTTCTGCATATGCTAATTGAACTATTCTTCTATTTGTTTCAAATGCAGTAGTGTTTTACAGTGGTAAATAGGAAAATAAAAGCTCCAAATGAAGCAAACACCTCTCTTTCATGGTTTAAACCATTTATTTTTATGTGACAGCACAGTAGGGCTGAATTTCGGGCCTCGGCTGAGATCCTTTACTCATCGATTTTCATTTGTACTTCCTCATTCTTCTATTTGTTTGCTATGCGTCCTTGATAACAAAAACATTGCTTTTATTCCAAAACATTCAATTTATCCATTTATTTATCATTGTTTGCTTTTTCACTTGCTTGTGGGTAATGATGTTCTCCGTCTCCATGGCCAGAACTAGTACAACCATTTATTTATCTTTATAATCTTCTAGCAATATTTGTTTTCTTTCCTTGATCAGCTGATGATGATCAACAAATGTCACTAGACAACTAGTCTACAGCTAGACACCAACGCGCACCCAATCCATCCAACAAGTATACATTAATGACAGTAGGCCTATAGTTGAGTCTTTCGGTTAGAAGCATTAGATTTTGCAATGTCCTAGTCCTACATTATTTTGTATTTGTTTGTCCATGACAACTGTTTTCACAGTGAAACAGAATGAAATGTTACTTAGGCATAGTTACACTTACAGTGCACTTTACGAGATCTCCAAGATCCACGATTCATACAGGGTTCAAGTTCTATGTTCTAATTCAATTGTTAAATAATGACAAATAACACTGTCATAAAAGGTAAGGAAACAAAGTATTTTATGTCACACGATCTGTGAAAGCTCAAAGCATTAATTAATGAATTATGGAGAACTCATGAACTAGGGTGTAAACATGTTTTGATTCAACTCGTGTAATATTGAATGTAGGCTACCTGTTCTGCGTGTGTTGGTGTGTAAAATGACCTCGGCTTAGAGGGTAGGCTACTGGCATCTGTATAGGACTACAGCAGGTTAAACACAAGTAAACACTGTTTACCCAGCCTTTTCAGAAAAATTCATTGAAAGTTTAGGGAGTGTTGCTTTTTTAACTGCGATTGGCAATCAGAGTTTACCCAGCTATTTTTGTTTAGCGCTACTGGCTACCAGCAGGCCTATTTGAAGTGCATTGTAATACACATTGTAGCCTAGTCTAGTAAGTTGACCATGTGTGTTAGGGTGACCATCCTGTTTTTTTCCCACGAGACAATTTCAGCCCGAATTCAGGTGTCCTGACATTTCAGGCTAAAACAAAAGGTACATTTGTCAGCAAGACGTTTTTATGAATGTAGACCTAATCAATGGCAATCGCTGAACGTCGTTAGGTAGAATTTGTAGTGTTTTGTAAGAGATTTATTTCTATTCATCAACTGGCACAAGTAAAGGCCTACATGCAGTTTGGATTGTTGAATTACTTTGGAGTGGATGAACATGCACAGGAAGACTACTATTATAAAGTAATTTGTTTGAAATTGATTGAAAATATCATGATTGGTTCTGTTCATGCCACATTAAAATGTAATTAATTTGAACTGTTTAAATGATGTGTAAATTATTAGACCCAATAGAGATCCCCCCCCCCTCATGGTGTAATTTGCTACGCCTACTATGCTGTGGTGTTATATTTAGTTCCGTTATCTAAATTACCTAATGAATCAATATGTGATCTCGTGAGACATTGATTCAGCTTTGGTGTAACTTTACTAAACTAACAACATTGTGAGAAGTGGGGAATTTCTATTTGTAATAATAATAATAAGTAATAAGTAGGACAATTAGGCGTAGGCAAGGGATCATTTTAAGCGATTGGAGCGCTCTTTGTGGTTCTTAAAGGATAGCTGAAGGATAGCTCTGCAATTCAGCCAATTCAGGAACAGACAACACAAATTTGCAGTAAGCCTATAGCCCATTAGGCCTACGACTACGTGGTATAGCTATTTGTAGGCTATAGCCTAATGTAAATATGAATACACTACCGGTCAAAAGTTAAAATAAAATTTTAAAAAAGGTTTTTCTTTATTTTTACTATTTATACATTGTAGAATAGTGAAGACATCAAGACTATGAAAAGACGGGGATATTGGACATTTTATCAAAACAAGGGTGTCCGCTGTCACCATATCTAGTCGTTATGGCCATCGAAATGCTATTAAAATCAGATCCAATGTCAACATTAGATGATTAGAAATCCAAGGCTTAAAAACCAAGGGGTCCATGTATGGCGATGACTCAAGTTTTATGTTAAGTTCGCAAGCTAGATCCCTGCAATGTCTCATTAAAGATAACTTTTCTGTACTCTCTGGACTAAAACCTAATTATGAACCTAATTATGATCCTTAAAAAATACAACTTTTACATCACCCTGCAGCTTACCTATAAAATGGGCTGATGGTGAAGTAGACATACTCGGTTTTCATATAACAAAATATATAAATAAGCTCTCCACAATGAATTTCAATAGAAAACTTGGAAAATTAGACAACCATGGAGAGGTAAATACCTGTCCATTTATGGAAAAATTGCCCTGATTAACTCCTTAGTCATATCTCAGTTTACTCACTTACTGATGGCACTGCCTACTCCTGATGATTCATTTCTTTTAAATCATATGAGCAGACAATATTTCGCTTTATCTGGGACGCTAAACCAGACAAAATAAAATGAGCCTATCTATATAGTGAATATGAATTGGGTGGGTTGAGATGATTAAATATAAAAGCACTAAACCTCTCTCTAAAAGCTTCACTTATTCAAAAGTTTGATTTGAACCCTAAATGGTTCTCAAGTAGATTAATAAGAAAAGCTCATCCATTGTTTAAAAATGGCATTTTTGCCTTTGTGCATGTCTCATTTTCGATTAATTGAAAATTATACTTTTTTCAAAGTATCTGTCTGTTTCAAACAAGCATTGCAGAGCTGGCTACAATTTAAATTTCATCCCCCTGAAAAGATATTATGGCTGAACTCAAATGTGCTGGTTGATAAAATACCTGTATTTAGGGGAAAGACGTTTGAAAAGGGTATTTTGTTCTTAAATTAAGTAATTGAGTAATGTCCTTCATGGAGTTATCAGAATTGTACAGGAAGGTCTGCTCAATCCAAGAGTACAACCAATTGATTACAGCATTGCCCCAAAAATGGAGGAGGCGGGTGGCAGCGGGAGGAGGTAGGGAACTGGCCTGTCTGCCCAATATAAAGGATCAAAACTGTCGGAAGAATAAAAATAGCATAAATAGGAATGTATACCAGTTTCATTTGAGGACCAGGATGTTGACAACTGTGCCATACAGATTGCAAAATAGTTGGGAAGAGATTTTTGATGTACCGATTCCATGGTACAGGGTGTATGAGTTGATATATAAAACAACGCAAGATTCAAGAATTTGTGCTTTTCAGCTAAAATTATTATATAAAATTCTTGCCACCAACAAAATGTTGAATATTTGGGGCATAAAAACATTGAAGCTCTGCAGATTTTGTTGTGAGGATACAGAATCAATAGACCATTTATTTTGGTATTGCTCTCAGGTAGCCTGTTTCTGGTCTCATGTTCAGGAATGGCTGAAAATGCATAGCATTGATCTAAAATTGACCCTAAAAATAGTACTGTTGGGAGATCTGGAAGAGACCGGGTCAGTCAATTACTAATATACTAATACTCTTAGTAAAAGTATTTATCTTCAACACGCAATCTGTAGATTCTATTCGATTAGATAGACTGAAATTGTACGTTAAACATCATAGCATAGTTGAAAGATATGTGTTGCGTAGAAACACGAAATGGGTGGCCAGCAGAGAGATGGGATGGGCTGAGGGAAGCTGAGGGTTGGGATGGGCTGAGGGAAGCTGAGGGTTGGGATGGGCTGAGGGAAGCTGAGGGTTGGGATGGGCTGAGGGATGCTGACGGTTGGGATGGGCTGAAGGAAGCTGAGGGTTGGGATGGGCTGAGGGAAGCTGAGGGTTGGGATGGGCTGAGGGAAGCTGAGGGTTGGGATGGGCTGATGGATGCTGAGGGTTGGGATGTGGAATTGGAGACAAGTGGGAGTGGAGTTGCTGTGTGAGAGAGAATGATGGTCAAAAGATAAAGGGAAAAAAAGTCCAAATAAAACATAATAAAAGTACATTTGAATGACAATAAGTGGCAGTGCTTTTACAACTAATGCCGGTTTTCCAGAGGCTGATGCTGTTTGTGTTTGTACACATGCATATACACACACTCTCATTCAAATAAACACATACAAGAACACACACATACATGTAATAGTGCCAGACATGGACACAAACATATACAGTTGGCATTGCTGTTATGATTTCAGTTGTCCTTGTTGTCCTTTGTTTAAAATGTACTATTTCAGTTTCAGTTTTTTTGTATTGTTGTTTGCTGTTTTCTTCTGTCTTTTCCTTTTTCCTCTTTAGTTCATTCTCTTGGTTGTTGGTGCATTGGGGGTTTCTTTGGGGAGGACTGTGGGAGGTGTCTTGAATGTTTGAGGGACAGCTATTGGGGAACTGTGGGGGGGGATCTTGGAAGGTTCGGGTTTCACAAGATTGATCCTGAAAAAGGAAACTATGACATATATTTTATATAACTATCATGCACACACATCCTCACACATAAGGATGGCCATGTTGCGGAAAGACTGATACATGTTTGATACGGTCTTGAAGCTATATTGTTTTTCCTTCATGTTCTAATACATTACTGATACCCCTTCCTTGAGTTTTTTGTAATACATTTAAAAATATAATGTTTTTTTTAAAGACTATGAAGTAACACATATGGAATCATGTAGTAACCAAAAAAGTGTTAAACAAATCAAAATATATTTTATATTTGAGATTCTTAAAAGTAGCTGTAACAATGTGCGCTGAGAGTTGGGAAGCAAGTTCAGGGAGTGAGTGCTTTAATAAATAAACGAAACAGTATACAAAACAAGACACACAAACAACGCACATTCTGACCGAGTGAAACAACAGCGCTATGAATTTGTACAAGTAAGCTATACTATCCTGTCATTGGTACTGTATTCCAGTGTATTGTGCTACATATTGACTGCTGGTATAGTATGTCTATTCATACTGTCATACAATAATGTTTTGTCTTTTCTGTTTCAGAGAGTTATGGAACTAGATGCTACTGCAGAGCGTCATGATTTTGTCTACGTTGATGAGGTCAGCTTTAACCGAGCCAAAACAAGACGCAGAGGAAGAAACCTTGTAGGACACCGCGCCATCGTCAATGTCCATGGACAACGTTGTGGCAACATCACAATGTGTGCAGCCATTAGTCAGAATGGTGTCCTTCATCATCATACCAGTCTTGGTCCTTACAATACTGCCCACATTATCACCTTCCTTGACACCCTGCCTAATATCCTCATTCCCAATGACCAGAGGAATGGGCCAGAATGGGCCAGAGCAGTCCAGGTTTGTTGTCATCTGGGACAACGTAAATTTCCACCCAGCTGCTCTGGTCCGCAATTGGTTCATGGTTGATGCTTAACCTGCCACCATATTCTCTGTTTCTAAGCCCAATAGAAGAGTTATTTTCAGTGTGGCGTTGGAAGGTATACGATCACCAACCCGACCAATGCATACCCCTTCACCAGTCGATGGAGGAGGCCTGTGGTGACAGAGATGAGGAGGCAAGCCAGGGCTGGATAGGCCACTCCAGACGCTACTTCCCCCACTGTTTAGCCAGCGAGAACATCGCTTATGGTGTTGATGAGGTGCTGTGGCCAGACCCAAATAGGAGACAGGATGCACCCTAGTTGGGTTTTTCTTTATAGTAACAAACCTATTTGTTTATCTTCTACTGTATTTGTTTTGTCTGTTACTGTTCATCCCGAAATCTGGATGAAAATACAATATTTGATTTATGTTTATAGTGTAAATATATATACTTAATATGCATACATACTGTATATGTTTGTGCACATACATGTACATGTGAGTGCTATGACAAAATTATGTGGACTCCACTGAACATGCAAAAACCACAAGATAGTAGTGTTTTACATTTGTCACATCCGTGTGTAGTTGGCGTGTATAAGAGCTAACCATTTGATGGTTTGTGTGCAGAATTTTGATGCAATAATCCAATTTTGAGAAGAGTTTAAATAGTTTTGAATTAAGTGTTTGGTTTTGTAAGAAATGTGTGACGTTTTGCATGTGTTTTGGAGTTTTGTGTGTAGAGTCTAGAGAAAAGGATCTATAGTTTCTGAATTGATGTGTAAGCAATTGTCAAAAAACTGTACTGCATTTGAGCCAATCTGTTGTGTTGTGAAAAGGTTAGGGGTGGTGTACAGAAGATAGCCCTATTTGGTAAAATACCAAGTCCATATTATTGGAAGAACAGCTCAAATAAGCAAAGAGAAACAACAGTCCATCATTACTTTAACACAGTCAATACAGAACATTTCAAGAACTTTGAATGTTTTTTAAGTGTAGTCGCAAAAACCATGAAGTGGTATGATGAAACTGCCTCTCATGAGGACCTCTACAGGAATGGAAGACACAGAGTTACCTCTGCTGCAGAGTACACAGCCTTAGAAATTACAGCCCAAGTAAATGCTTCACAGAGTTCAAGTAACAGACACATCTCAACATCAACTGTTTAGAGGAGACTGTGTGAATGAGGCCTTCGTGGTTGAATTTCTGCAAAGAAATCACTACTAAAGGACACCAGTAATAAGAAGAGACTTGCTTGGGCCAAGAAACACGAGCAATGGACATTAGACCGGTAGAAATTTGTCTCTAAATTGAGGATTCTTTGTTCCAAACACCGTGTCTTTGTGAGACATGGTGAATGGATGAGCTTCACATGTGTATTTCTCACCATAATTCATGGAGAAGGTGGTGTTATGGTGGGGGTGCTTTGCTGGTGACACTGTCTGTGAATTATTTAGAATTCAATGCACACTTAACCAGCATGGCTACCACAGCATTCTGCAGTGATACACCATCCCATCTGGTTTGGGCTTAGTGGGACTATCAATTGGTTTTCAACAGGACAATGACCCAACACACCTCCAGGCTGTGTCTGGGCTATTTTACCATGGAGAGTGATGGAATGCTGCATCAGATGACCTGGCCTCCACAATCCACCGACCTCAACCAAGTTGAGGTGGTTTGGGATGAGTCGGACCGCAGTGTGAAGAAAAAGCAGTCAACAAGTGCTCAGCGTATATGGGAACTCCTTCAAGACTGTTGGAAAAGCGGCCTCCCGAGTGGTGCAGTGGTAGCTGTGCCTCTAGAGATTCTGGTTCGAGTCCAGGCTCTGTCGCAGCCGGCCATGACTGAGAGCCTCATGGGGCGGAGCACAATTGGCCCAGCGTCGTCCGGGTTAGGGGAGGGTTTGGCCAGCATGGATGTCCTTGTCCCATTGCACACAAGCGACTCCTGTGGTGGGCCGGGCGCAATGCACGCTGACACGGTCGCCAGGTGTACGGTGTTTCCTCCAACACATTGGTGCAGCTGGCTTCCAGGTTAAGCAAGGTGTCATGTTTGAGGGGTCACGCATGACTTGACTGTCATCTCTCCTTAGCCTGTTGGGGAGTAGCGATGAGGCAAGATCATACTCAAAAAATTATCGGAACAAATTTTCCTACAATAGTTTTACCAGCTCCGTGTGCTCAAAATGAAAAAAGTGACGCCAAAGCCTCTGCGCTCTGGCAGCACTACACCCCTGTTTGCATGGTCAAATACCTTTTATTAGTCTCATCTGAGCATAGCACCCGGTTCCAATGCAAGTGCCAATGCCGTTTAGCGAACTCCAAGCGTTCACATTTGATGGTTGCTCTCAATAAAGGCTTTTTCTCTTGCAACCCTTCGAAAGGGCCTATTGACATGGAGGTGGTGTCTAATTGTTGATTTGGAGACTTGGTGACCCCAACTTGCGACCAAGTTCTGTGACTCTTTCTGTGACCCTTCCAAACCATCTTTCTCACTGTGCGTAGGGACAAGATGCATGTGCGTCCTACAACAGGCAAGTTTACCACTGCTCCAGTGGTTTGAAGCTTCTAACTTATTGCCCTAATAGTGGTAAGTTGTGTATTTATTTTTGTAGCTATTTTTGGTACCCATTGCCTGATTTATGAAGGTGAACAACCATTTGTCTCTTTTCACTTATGAGTTATTTGACTTTCCCCATGGTGATGGTTGAGAATGGATTTTACATGTCTGACCTAATTTTTATACCCCAGTGAAACAGGAAGTCACGGAAGGCCTTGGAAGTTCCTTATGCTGACATATCTTTACAAAAACAAAAAATATTACTTGTTAAACTAAGTCTCTTTCTCTGAGCAATTAATTTAAAAGAGACAATAATTGTCCAAAACTTTTTTAAATCTCATGATTTATTTTATACAGTCATTTTTTGCTCATCTTTATCAACGGTGTCAATAGTTTTGAAGGTGACTGTAGTTCCTGACAGGCTTGCTTTGGTAATGAGGTTTTTCATTTTGAATTTGGCTAGCTGAATATTTGTCATGTTTTGTCATTGGTTATCATGTCTTGTCCCTGTGCTTCCCTTCTATTCGTTTCCCTCTGCTGGTCTTATTAGGTTCTTTCCCTCTTTCTATCCCTCTCTCCCCCTCCCTCTCTCCCTCTCTCGCTCTCTCTCTCTATCGTTCCGTTCCTGCTCCCAGCTGTTCCTCATTCTCCTAACTACCTCATTTACTCTTTTCACACCTGTCCCCTATTTTGCCCTCTGATTAGAGTCCCTATTTCTCCCTCTGTTTTCCGCTTCTGTCCTTGTCGGATCCTTGTATGATGTTCGCTGTTCTGTGTCCTTGTTCCGCCCTGTCGTGTTTTACCTTCTTCAGATGCTGCGTGTGAGCAGGTGTCATTGTCAGCTACGGCCGATGCCTTCCCGAAGCGACCTGCCGTCTGTGGTCGCGTCTCCAGTCATTCCTCTCTACTGACGAGTGGATTTCCGTTTTCCTGTGTTTGCTTTCACCTAGATAATATCCAGGATTATCGCTTTTGTCTATACTGGAATAAAGACTCTGTCTTCGTTAAGTCGCTTTTGGGTCCTCATTCACCTGCATAACAATATTCATAATAATCCAATTTAGCAATTCTTCAGTGATTTTAAGTCCTTGCTGTCACGCCTTGGTCATTGTATTTTGTGTTTTTGTTATATGTTTGGGTAGGCCAGGGTGTGACATGGGTTTATATGTTGTGTTTCGTATTGGGGTTTGGTAATATTTGGGATCGCGGCTGATTAGGGGTGTGGTATAGGCTTGGCTGCCTGAGGCGATTCTCAATTAGAGTCAGGTGCTTATCGTTGTCTCTGATTGGGAACCGTATTTAGGGAGCCTGAGTTCGCTTTGTATTTTGTGGGTGTTTGTACCTGTCTCTGTGTTGTAGTCACCAGATAGGCTGTAATTAGTTTCACGTTTCGTTTGTTGTTTTCATATTTCAGTTATTTTCATGTACCGCGATTCTTTCATTGAAGTCATGAATAACCTACACGCTGCGTTTCGGTCCGACTCTCTTTCTTCAACAGACGAACTCCGTTACAGAAACACCCACCACTCACAGACCGAGCAGTGTGTAAACTGGCAGGATATAAAGGAGGACGTTATGGACGGTAGAGGCATGGAGTACACGACGTGGGAAGAAATCGACAGGTGGGTGGCCGACCCAGAGCGAGTGCAGGAGCCCGCCTGGGATTCCCTGCAGCAATGCGAAGAGGGCTATAGACGAATGGAGTCGAAAAGGAAAACACGGGGACGCAGAGCGAAAACCGAAAGTAACCCCCAAATATTTATTGGGGGAGAGCGCAGAGAGAGAGTGGCTGAGTCAGGAGTCAGACCTGAGCCTACTCTCCCTGTTAATTGTGAGGAGCAGCAATATAAGGACTTCTGGTCTTGGGAGATGATATTAGACGGAAAAGGACCCTGGGCGCAGCCGGGAGAATATCGCCTTCCCAAGGAAGAAATAGATCCGGATAAAGGGGAGAGGCACTGGTATGAGGAGGCAGCACGGCGACGCGGTTGGAAGCCGGAAAAGCAGCCCAAAAAAATTATTGGGGGGGGGACTAGAAGGGAGAATAGTTATGCCAGGTAGGAGACCTGCGCAAACTCCCTGTGCTCACCGTTGGGCTAGAGAGACCGGGCAGGCACCGTGTTATGCTATGGAGCGCACGGTGTTTCCAGTGCGGGTGCAGAGCCAGGTGCGGCACATACCAGCCCTTCCTATTGGCCGGGCTAGAGTGGGCATCGAGCCAGGTAAGCTTGGGCAGGCTCGGTGCTCAAGAGCTCCAGTGCGCCTGCACGGTCCGGTCTATCCAGAGCCACCTCCACACACCAGTCCTCCGGTAGCAGCTCCCCGCACCAGGCTTCCTGTGCGTGTCCTCGATCCAGTACCACCAGTTCCAGCACCACGCACCAGGCCTCCAGTGCGCCTCGCCTGTTTAGCGCAGCCAGAGCTTTTCTCCTCTCCTGCGCTGCCGGAGTCTCCAGTCTGCCCAGCGCGGCCAGTGCTCCCAGTCTGCCCAGCGCTGACAGTGCTCCCAGTCTGCCCAGTGCCACCAGTGCTCCCAGTCTGCCCAGCACCGCCAGTGCTCCCAGTCTGCCCAGTGCTCCCAGTCTGCCCAGTGCTACCAGTGCTCCCAGTCTGCCCAGCGCCGCCAGTGCTCCCAGTCTGCCCAGTGCTCCCAGTCTGCCCAGTGCTCCCAGTCTGCCCAGCGCCGCCAGTCTGCCCAGTGCCGCCAGCGCCGCCAGTCTGCCCAGCGCCGCCAGTCTGCCCAGCGCCGTCAGTCTGCCCAGCGCCGCCAGTCTGCCCAGCGCCGCCAGTCTGCCCAGCGCCTCCAGTCTGCTCAGCGTCGCCAGACTGCCAGGATCCGCCAGAAGTGCCAGTCTGCCAAGATCCGCCAGAAGTGCCAGTCAGCCATGATCTTCTAGATCGGCCAGACAACCAGTCTCTTCCAGTTCCGCCAGCCAGCCAGGATTTACCGGAGCCTACTACCTGCCTGAGCTTCCTCTCAGTACTGGGCTTCCCCTAGGTACCGGGCTTCCCCTCAGTACCGGGCTTCCCCTCTGTTCCGGGCTTCCCCTCTGTCCCGAGCTGCCCCTCTGTCCCGAGCTGCCCCTCTGTCCCGAGCTGCCCCTCTGTCCCGAGCTGCCCCTCTGTCATGAGCTGCCCCTCTGTCACGAGCTGCTCCTCAGTTATGTGGGGATCTGGGTGAGGACTATTAGGCCATGGTCGGCGGAGAAGGTGGATTATCCCAGGACGCGTAGGTGAGGAACTAGGACATTTATGGAGTGGGGTCCACGTCCCGAGCCAGAACCGCCACCATGGACAGACGCCCACCCGGACCCTCCCTATGCTCTTGAGGTGCGTCCAGGAGTCCGCACCTTAGGGGGGGGGGATTTTGTCATGCCTTGGTCATTGTATTTTGTGTTTTTGTTATATGTTTGGGTAGGCCAGGGTGTGACATGGGTTTATATGGTCCTTCTGTAGCTCAGTTGGTAGAGCATGGTGCTTGTAACGCCAGGGTAGTGGGTTCGATCCCCGGGACCACCCATACGTAGAATGTATGCACACATGACTATAAGTCGATTTGGATAAAAGCGTCTGCTAAATGGCATATATTATTATATGTTGTGTTTCGTATTGGGATTTGGGATCGCGGCTGATTAGGGGTGTGGTATAGGCTTGGCTGCCTGAGGCGATTCTCAATTAGAGTCAGGTGCTTATCGTTGTCTCTGATTGGGAACTGTATTTAGGTAGCCTGAGTTCGCTTTGTATTTTGTTGGTGTTTGTACCTGTCTCTGTGTTGTAGTCACCAGATAGGCTGTAATTAGTTTCACGTTTCGTTTGTTGTTTTCGTATTTCAGTTATTTTCATGTACCGCGATTCTTTCATTAAAGTCATGAATAACCTACACGCTGCGTTTCAGTCCGACTCTCTTTCTTCAACAGACGAACGCCGTTACACTTGCTCTGGACATCCTGTATTGATAATGAAAGCCCAACGTTCCAGCGCAGAGCAATATTCCCCACATTATATTCTGATTAGTTAGATGTTTTCCCATTTTGGAAGACAAGCCTAGAACTGAGAGGGGAAAATAACATGGTTAGGGATGTACTATAAAATGGTATTGCATGCTGTCCCTTTCAATTCATCGACACTTACCCAGCATTAGCTGTCCAGCACAAAATCAGCTTTCATTCTAGTTGACACATCTCTTTGGGGATTCCCTGAGCTCCAGTTACCCCATCACACCTCCCACGACCCCCAGCCAACCCTGGGCCAAACAGCTGAGGCAGTTTGCTGACCTTGAATATTTACAATACCATTCATTAACTTTGATGAGGGCTGTGCTCAGAGGCCAGGGGAGAGAACATGTATGGGTTTCATTGTGAATTCAACTGGGAGAGGAGGACAGCGTGACACAATTACCAAGATTTGGATATAATCCCACAAGAGATGTATTCCAAGACGAAGAAGGCCATATGATCATATGGACCAGGGGACCATGTAAGCACCAGCCACAAGCCTGAAATAGAACTGCTTCCTAAGAGAAACTGACTGAACCAGAGGGGAGGGAAATCTCTCTAGATGTCTCACTGGCCAGCCACAGCTAGATAGATGTCAGAATGAACTACAGTGTTTTCTCCTATTGCTCTGGCCATGCACAACATTACTCCTGTCCTCCAGAATCCCAAGCTCCCTCACCTTGTGCCTTGTTAACTCCCTCTGAGCATGGCTATTCATCAGTTTTCCTGCAAGTCGTCCCTCATTTTTTTATCAAGGGGCCAGCTCCCAAACTCAGTGAGGTATTCAGCCATGAACCAAGATATGAAGAGGCTGTTGTTGCTAGCGATACTGGCTGTCCCCAAATCCGCTTGTGAGGCCTTTGGAGAGGTGTGTAAACATGAGGGTATTTTAATACATGTCTGTTTTACCATTTATCTGTTTACCAAGCGTATCTTCGATACAATTACTATTCTCCTCTCTCACTTAATTTTTATTACATACAGAATGATGGGTGCATGATGTAAAATGTAAATGCAATATGATATATAAAAATATATATTATTATATACAGTATGATCATACATATGCACCTTTATATCTCCCTTGATGAAAAGGGGGGGGGGTCTACTAATGTAGGCTATTTGGTTGGGAGAGTAGTTTGATCTATTTTTTAAAAAGTGAGTACATTTCGATAACGGCACCAATTTCCTTCTGCTCGCTGGGAATAATCATCTCCATCTTGGAATTCATTATAGTCAACGATGAACATTGTGACCGAAACCTCCATCATCCTTGTGCATCAATGACTCATCAATCAATCACAACCTTAAACATGTTGTCCCCTACAAATGATTTAGCGCCCCCCTTAGGCCAATCATATCCCTGAGCATGTGTGCCAAATTTTTACACTCCCAGGTCAACAGACCAAGAGATATAAACATGTGCCTGTTATAGCGTCACCGTGTGGTCGATATGAGTGTTGATAGTGTTCGCAACATGTGTACCAAATTGTGTTGCAATACGAATACCCTTGACTGATGTATATGCATTTATGTGCCAGACCATGTGAATGTTTATTGGTCAATTGTGGTCATGTTGTTGTAGGTACTAGTCTGGAAAACATTGCTTTGAGAGACATTTGTCCATAGATTCCACAGATCAAGGTTTCGTGCAGATCGGTCATTCGGTGTCAGAAGAGTACCGTTGAATTCTGAATGGTGGAAAATCCATCATGGATCCCTGAGGTAAATTCTTTCCTTGTGAGGAGAGGGACCTGCAATATGTATCAACTTTCATGACTTTAGGTCAAACGAGGGGATGCGCGTTTAGCATTTTCAATCTGTTGTTATAACGCCACCATCTGGTCAATCAGTGTAATTTAAAGTACAAATGCCGGATCTCTGTGCCAAGACGCATCATTCACCCAAGTTTCGTCAAAATCTGGCCAGTGCTGTCTGAGATATCGCGTGACTAATGAACGAACGGCAAGAAGGACGGCAGAGACAGAACCAGTCCCCTCCTCAATTTCATTTTGGGGGACAATTATCTCCCGCATTGACGAAATCAGAATTGTATGATGATTTTGTAATCACAATGAAATTAAAACCTGCATCCCCTTCACTTTCTCCTTCTGTGGGGGAATGTTCTTGAAAAGCCATTGAAGTATCCTAGAGAATATCCATCCCTCCTCAACCTTGCCTTTCCCAAGAGCAAATGAAGCACTACTTTACCCGACCACAGTCTCAGAGCCTCATGATAACTGTATACAGTTGTCTTGATTTACAGATATACTGTAGTCACTATATCTATTTGATATTCCATACGATCAGTATAACGATGTTGCATACTGCCTGTTCTTTTTGCCTCTGCAGTATAGCGTCTAGTAATCTCATTTTAATTTCTATGACACAAACAGAAGCGCTGAGTAATATAGATTACTATGGATTATCTTTCAAACCATTGTCTCATCCATTCTGTTATACAGCTATTTTCTTCAATTAACCCCCTTGGAAATGATGTCTGTGCTCCAGCAGATATTCGGATTAGCATAATGAAAACATCTGTCTGTTTAAGATAGAGATATTTGTTTCTTTGCATGGGCTGTGTCTCAATCCACCACATCCTCCAATGGCAGCCTTCCGCATCTGCAGTGGAACGTAGCTGTCACGCCATATAACTGATTGGAGACAGGCGCAGGAATACGTAATAGGGGGTTTTAATACTCCACCCAAAAATAAACATGCCATGAAAGGCATGTGGATGAAGCCCAAAACAAAAACCCAAACAAAAGAGCGAAGTTAAACCTCTAATAAATACACGAGATGAGACCCGTAATAACAACTGCACAACAATACACAGGACGAGACCCTTAATAGCGAGTGCACAATACACGCAGCACGAAAGCCGACACAACAAAGCACAGGTACTGACAAGACCGACGGACATGGGAACAATAACCGACAAGACAATGTTGAACAGAGGACACATATATACAATTACTAATCAGGGGAATGGAACCAGGTCTGCGTAATGAAACCGACCTAGAGGCCTGTGACTTAGACCTCCGGAACTGGTGCACGGAATGAGCAGCAGTACCGGGGGAATCCGTAACAACAGCAGTGTTTGTCACACCATAAAAATGTACATTTTTCCATGTATGACTCTGTGATTGAATGCATTTCTATGGGCTAATAGCAGTAAGGCCAAATTCAATGTTTCATCAAATCATTTTCATACATGCTTGAACGGGTCCTAAAATTCAAAATCAGATAGCTAAGTGATCCTTGGTCTGACCATCCACAATCAACCAACATCTTCAGTTATCATATAGCATCTGGCCCGATCTTATGGTATTGTATAATGTAAATGTCTCTCCCCAGATTGATGAAGCCTGGCTCGTCGTCTCCAATATTTTGGTAGTATCTCTGGAAATCATCTTCTGGAGCAGACCGTTGATGTTTACTTTATTTTACACAGATCATGAAATTAAACACCTGCTGATCATTGGAAATTTAGTCAAAATAATTACTGTTGAAAATGTGCCAGAGGAAATATTGGCTGACTGACTCACTGTCTGCTGACGCAAAAATTAGTAATGATGGAAGGGAAAGTTAAAAGTTAACCTTTGAAAGGTAGTTAGAGAAAATGGAAAAGTTCTTGAACCTATGATCTAAAAATTAAATATTTAACTAGTCAAGAACAAATTGTTATTTACAATGACAGCCTACACCAGCCAAACTCAGATGATGCTGGGCCTCATTGTGCACTGCCCTATGGGACTCCCAATCACATCTGGGTGTGAAACAGCCTGGAATCGAACCAGGGTGTCTGTAGTGACACCACTAACACTGAAATGCAGTGCCTTAAACCCCTGCGCCACTTGGGAGCCCTAAGGATCTAATGGACATAACAGCAGTGAAAGACACCCAAAAGGGACTTTCAGATTTGTATAATATAGCTTTGTGGTGAATTTCCATGAATATATGCAGTAACAACAACCACCAGTATTTATGCTATTTATCAAGCTTTTCAATATGCACAAAGTGATAGTGTTTCCATTTTCAGAACTGAGCTAAGAGAAGGGTTGTCAAACTCATTAGTTAGTGAATTTAAACTGTCTCTCCTGGCTGCATTCAAAATGTTAATGCTAGAGTGCAAATTAGTATTCCCAAACTGTATTTGAAAAAATGATAAACGCTGAGCCTGTAGAGACTGTATAAGACATGAAGCACTGCCTCTCACACAGCGGGAGAAGAGACCTACGGTTCCAGGATGTTGATTTATTGCAGCAGGCACCATGGATAAGGCAATAGTGTTCCTCTTTATATATAGAACGCAATATGTCTGCTCCCAATATGCCGCCAATACTCTCTCAACACTCGACAGAAGCTGAGACTAACTCATTACCATTTTATTTGTCAGTTTGAATACCAATCACATTTCAAACACAGTATCATACTTCAACGCAAGAGTGTTCTCATCGTGGTTTTGTAAATATCACAGATCGCAAAATGGCAACGCTAATGAAGAATACCACTACGACATGAAAACAATATTGTTAACCTCAATGGGATATATAAATGTCTCTGTGAGCAGCACCAAGTCCTTTGATCCGTCCCAACAAACACTAACAAGCCATTCCAAGCCTCATTAATAATGACCATGGGTTTATCTCCACTTCTAGACTACAGCCACAGGGAACCAGCATTCAATGGCACAATGAGGAAGAGCCGCAACAATTGGAGCATAGACAGCTGTGGTAGGCCTGATATAGTGTGATATATCCTAGTGTTAATAGTGACAGAGGATAGACTAGCCTTAGAAATGACCCACAGTGTCTCTGCTGTGTGAGGACATATCCTGGCCAGATCATGTATTTCGCCTGCCCCATACATTGCTTTTCTCTTAACTACCATGTGATAACTGCATTATCATGTTGGATCACAGTGCACCAGGTGATAAAGGAACTCTTTCTTTGCCATCAATTCCTGTGAAAACAGAATCTTCATTATCCTTAGCCAGATCATTGCTGTAGAGTTTTGTAGGTGGCACACCAGGATTATAGCAGTACACAGGTGTGCATTGACCGTGAAGGGGGAAAACTCTTTAACAAACAATCCTGTAATATGATGTGCCAGTGACGGTCAATTTTACTGCTGTATTCCTTGTTTTGTGGCTAAGAATGAGCCTCAAAATTGCATTGTCAATGTCCCGCAAATGCTGCCATTTAAGAAATATATTAAATGTTATAGATGTTTACGAGTGAATTCACCATATGCCGGATTTCAACGTATTTGATAACCAAGAAGCACGAAGCAGAAGCGTTTCTAATGTAAAACAGTTATGACATGATACAATTTTCCACAAAAGCTACACCGATTTAACCCCCGGAAAACAAAAGCCAGCATTTAATCATTCTGACAGCTCTCTGAAAACTTTCAACTTGAAAAAGATGGCCCCTTTCATGTTGATCTGTCAAATGCTTCCTGGGGTTTCAAACGGGGAACTGACAGTTGCTGGTCTTTCTTACGTTTTTATTAAGTGGGGAGGGGGATTAAATCAACCAGGAAGGAAGAGGCGATGTATCCCCATGTGTTGAAGCGTACCTGCTTTTCCAAGCATGATGACACCATCATTTAGCTTTGAAAATGCAACCCAAGGCTGCTGCTTTGTTCCTGTCACTATCTGTTAGTAAAGATGAAAAGATAGATGGAGGGCAAAAGGCCAAACCTGATTGAAATTATAGAGTATCTGCATATCATCGTAGGGGTGACTCTATGCACAAGAGAGTGGCATATGTAGTGGTTGACAACAAGGATGAGAGACGCATCACACACACACAGAGACAGAGAGACAGACAGACAGACAGAGAGACAGACAGAGAGAGAGAGAGAGAGAGAGAGAGAGAGAGAGAGAGAGAGAGAGAGAGAGAGAGAGAGAGAGAGAGAGAGAGAGAGAGAGAGAGAGAGAGAGAGAGAGAGAGAGAGAGAGAGAGATATTTAAATCATCGTTATTGGGTCTGGGGCCCACCACACAATAAATACTCATACAGAACTCATACATAACCACAGTTTCACATCAATTAAAAACACAAATCCAATTCCTCCTCCATAGTAACTAAACACAACAGCCTCTGAATACCCCATATACTCAAAAACAAATCAATATTGTTGACAAGTTTATAATAGGCAAACTCAACCCTTAGTTTCGCTGCCAACATTCCTTCCAGCATTCCCACCACATCCACAGACCCCTGTCCCCGAATACTGTTCTTTCAGGTCTTCCATATTGCTAATTTTGCTGCCCCTAACACTAAATTAAGCAACACAACTACACCCTTTTGACTGAACCTGTACTTTGGCCCAAGTATACAGTGGGGCAAAAAAGTATTTAGTCAGCCACCAATTGTGCAAGTTCTCCCACTTAAAAAGATAAGAGAGGCCTGTCATTTTCATCATAGGTTTTGTCTGTCATAGTTGAAGTGTACCTATGATGAAAATTACAGGCCTCTCTCATCTTTTTAAGTGGGAGAACTTGCACAATTGGTGGCTGACTAAATACTTTTTTGCCCCACTGTATACAGTTGGGAAGAGAAAACCTCTCCCAATGTTGAGAACCAATCAGTAATCAGTTCAATCATCCCGACCAACCTGGGACACAGTAAAAACAGATATGCCAGAGATTCAGACTCAGCACAGACTGGACACCCCTCTCCAACAGTAGGGTCCAGGTGTACCAGATGCATGTTGGTGGCTATAGCTCCATGTATTATCCTCCATTGGAGGTCTGCTGTCCTCTTATCAATAGGCAGTTTGTATAATGATCGCCAACAGCCATTTGGAGAGGCACCTGGACCAAGTACACCCGCACACCTTGTCGATTCTACCCCTTACAGGGAAGAGGCATGGGACACCTTTACACATATTCTGTACATGGACTTCTTACGCACCTCCTTGAATACCCCCAGCTCCGGGGTATCGAAGGAAAGCAGCATCCCCACATCCTCCTTGAATGCCCCATCGCAGCACTAACAATCAGTGCAGGGAACACATAATCCAGACCCTCCTTCCACAGATCAGAATTGGAAGTGTCAGTCACATACTGCAGATGAAGCACTGGCAAGGAGTCGCAGACCTCAGCGACAACCTTCCTCAGTAGGCGAGATGATCGGATCCCCGCTCTTTCTCCCAGCTCCCCCAACGATCTGCTCCTGCTCTGCATCAGATGACCCAGCTTGGTACACCCCACGCCTAACAGGCATGAACGTAGGCTAGCTGAACCCAAAACACGGGACTGGGTGGCAGTGTTGTGAAAAAGAGGCTCTTCAAAAAGTCACATCCCTGGTGGCGTGCCAGCCTTACGGGACTTGACAAGGACTCTCCAAGCCTGCATAACAGACTCATAAAATGGAGTCAGGCCAGGCAAATCACCCCCCTCCAGCTTTAAGAGGAAAAGGTGCTTGTCTAAGCCCAAACAGCCCGCTCTCCAGATCAATATGTAGGCTGTTTCGACCCAGCTAGAACCATCTCTGTACAACAATCTCTGGGCTGCTTGAAGCCGGAAAGCCATGATTCTAGAAGAAATGTCCATCAGGCCTAGCCCACCCTCGTGCAGTGGCAGGTACAGGGCTGCAGCTTTAATCCAGTGTTGTCCAGACCAGAAGACATTGACAAGAGTCCTCTGAAGCTCTTGTATCAGACGTGGCTGCAAAATCATTCGTCTGTGCCACAGGGTAGAGTCAGCAAGATTATTAGCTACCAGGACCCTTCCCCTATAAGACAGCTGGGGCAGCACCCATTTTCATCTTGACAGTCTGGCACACACTTTCTCCAATACACCCTCCCAGTTCTTTTTCTGAAAGACATCGGAGCCTAGAAAAACCCCCAAAGTCTTCAACCCATCTCTGCCCCACTGAAGCCCCCTGGTAACCGTGGAAGGACCCCGTTTGAAGCCGACCTGCCCACAGCGCTTCACTCTTTCCCCAATTTACTCTAGCTGAGGAGGCCCCCTCATACACCTTAACATCCTCACCCCCTGTAATAAAAACTATCACGTCATCTGCATACGCAGACAGTGCCATCGTGGGACCCTTCATTACACCTGGCACAGAGAAACCAGTAAGCTTCGCTCTTAAAAAACAAAGCATTGGTTCAATCGCCAGACTATATAACTGCCCTGAAATTGGGCATCCCTGACTGATGCCCCTTTGGACAGGGATGGGGCAACTCAAACCACCCCCCAACTTCACCATACACGAGGCCCCAGCATACAGTAAATTCATCCATGACAAAAAATCATCCCCAAACCCAAAGGCTTTCATCATTTTAAACCAGTACTGGTGGTCCACACGATCAAAAGCCTTCTCCTGATCCAAAGAAAGTAAACCCACATTTAAATCAGTTTACAAATGTCTAAAACATCTCTTATCAGAAACAAATTGTCAACAATAGAGTGATCAGGTACACAGTAGGACTGGTCCTTGTGGATCAACAATCCCAGATACTCTTTCAACCTGTTTGAGAGACATTTAGAAACAATTTTGTATTCAGCGCACAGCAAAGCAACAGGTCTCCAATTTTTTATGAGAGCCAAATACCCCTTTTTTGGCAACAGTGAAAGCAGCGCACGTTGACAGGATACAGGAAGAGAACCCTCATGAAAAGATTCACACACCACTTCATAAAAATCCTCCCCAATAGACCCCCAAAAGTGCTTATAAAACTCAGATGGTAAACCATCGATGCCAGGGGCTCGGCCTGTTGAGAGCTGCATAACTGCTGTGGACAGCTCTTGCAGTGTAATGTCAGAGTCCAATGAGACTCTCTGCTCAGGTCCCAATTGAGGAAGACCGTGTAACAACTGTTCAGTACACAGAGAGTCACAATCCTCTGCCTTATAGAGGGCCGAGTAGAAATCCACGGCATGTTGACGCATTTCAATGTCATCTGTGGTCACCTTCCCATCAGGGAAACGAAGGCAGACCACCTGTTTACGTTGCAATGTCGACTGTCCTAGGTTTTTTTTTAAGCGCTAGGAGCATCCATATCCTTGAGGGAAGCGAAATGAGACCTAATCAAAGAACCCTTCACTCTTTCATGCAGAAACGACCTCAGTTCATGTCTCTTGTCCTGTAAGTTCATGACTAGTCCAGGGTCGTTCTGAGTGAGCAGCTTCAATTCAATAGACTTGATGTCCTGTTCAAGGGCCTTGATAGTCTCTTTAACTTCAATTTGAGACAGAGAAGTATACTGTTGACAAAATAATCGTATTTGGGCCTTCCCAACCTCCCACCATTGTCTCAAGGACTCAAAATTCCCTTTTGTAAAACAACAAAAACCAAAACATGACATCATGCAACAATTTAACATTAAAATACCAGTAAGGTGATGACCTTCGTGGACAGGACAAGTGAATATCAACAGTAACAATATGATGATCAGAGAAACCCACAGGAATAATGCCACACTTCCCAACCCTACTACCGTATTGCTCAGATACATACAACCTATCTCACCTTGCTGCACTGACACGACCTTCATTCATTTTTAGCCATGTGTACTGCCTAACTTTTGCATTCCTTACTCTCCACACATCAGAAAGCTCAAACTCAGTTAATAGGCCAGACAGGCAAGTGGCTGACCGCAGGTGAGGTTCTTCAGCGGTGCGATCAACAGTAAAATCCACTGTACAGTTTCAGTCACCCCCTAAAACCATACACCCCACTTGATCACACTGTCTTAAGGTTTCCTTTATTTGATCAAATATAGCAATACGCCCCTGTACCCTCATTAGGAGCATAAACATAAAAAATAAAAAAAATAAACATAACATCCACCTTGACCAATAAAACCCGACCCTTGACAATCTCTGTTGTAGATACCACAGTCACCCCTAAACCTGAGGAAAACAAGATTGCCACCCCAGAACTGAAATTAATACCATGACTGAGTACATGCTGCCCCTCCCACCACATACCCCAGTCAACCTCATTTTCCTCATCACTATGTGTCTCCTGTAGGAAAACTACATTAAGCCTTTTCTGTTTTATTACTTCTAATACCCAAGCCCTCTTATTCCTGTCCCTTCCCCCATTAATATTGAGAGAACCAACCCTTAGTACCTCCATATAGAAAGAGAAAAGAAAAGCAGAAGAAAGCACAAAGAAACCAACGAGAAAAAAGACACCCTATGAAGCATGATCATCACCATTATTTTAATCTTCTCTTATTAACCTGACCACGTTTCCCACCACCTTTTGCTGCTGCAACAGCAGTAATACATTTCCTCAAGCGAAACCGCTTCTTCTCACTCAATTGGTCTAACCCCACCGTCTTCTGTAACATCACAGCTGACCTCACAAACTTATCAACATCAAAATAATCTGCCAATTTGACAGATTTCCCAAAAGTCTGATCCAGAAACCCATTTACCTCCTCTAGATCGTAAATTGAGTCGTCACCAGCTGCTATCATATCTAAAGAGATATCCATATCCTTCTCCTGATCCTCAGCTGAGACCACAGACAACTGACTCCCCTCTACCACATCCCTCTCAACAATCCCCACTTGCACCTCATCACTCGTACCAGGCATCTCCTCCACTACCTGGGAGACTAGCTCCACATGAACCCCAGTACTCGTAGTGGGCATCTCCACCACTACCTGGCAGCCTAGCTCCACATGAACCCCAGCACTCGTAGTGGGCATCTCCTCCACTACCTGGGAGCCTAGCTCCACATGAACCCCCTCCTGTACCCCGTTACTCGTGGTGGGCATCTCCTCCACTCCTTGGGAGCCTAGCTCCACATGAACCCCCTCCTGTACCCCATTACTCGTAGTGGGCATCTCCTCCACTACCTGGGAGCCTAGATCCACCTGAACCCCCTCCTTTACCCCAGCACTCGTACTGGGCACCTCCTCCACTACCTGGGAGCCTAGCTCCACATGAACCCCCTCCTTTATCCCAGCACTCGTACTGGGCACCTCCTCCACTACCTGGGAGACTAGCTCCACATGAACCCCCTCCTTTACCCCAGCACTCGTACTGGGCACCTGCTCACCAGTCTGAGGAACTGGCTCTTCAGATACATCCTTACCTTCTACAACAATACTTTTCTGCTGCATAACATTTCCCTCTAATACAAGTTGCAACTCTGTGCCCTTAACACGGATAACTTGTTCCTCAGCAACAGGTGCTTGTGGCTGCTCTACAGCTGTCGTTCCACCGCTCCCTGCATCAAATCAAATGTATTTATATAGCCCTTCGTACATCAGCTGATATCTCAGTGCTGTACAGAAACCCAGCCTGAAACCCCAAACAGCAAGCAATGCAGGTGTAGAAGCACGGTGGCTAGGAAAAACTCCCTAGAAAGGCCAAAACCTAGGAAGAAACCTAGAGAGGAACCAGGCTATGAGGGGTGACCACTCTTCTGGCTGTGCTGGGTGGAGATTATAACAGAACATGGCCAAGATGTTCAAATGTTCATAAATGACCAGCATAGTCAAATAATAATAATCACAGTAGTTGTCGAGGGTGCAACAAGTCAGCACCTTAGGAGTAAATGTCAGTTGGCTTTTCATAGCCGATCATTAAGAGTATCTCTACCGCTCCTGCTGTCTCTAGAGAGTTGAAAACAGCAGGTCTGGGACAGGTAGCACGTCCGGAGAACAGGTCAGGGTTCCATAGCTGCATGCAGGAGCAGCAGCATGGCCAGGTGGACTGGGGACAGCAAGGAGTCATCATGCCAGGTAGTCCTGAGGCATGGTCCTAGGGCTCAGGTCCTCCGAGAGAATTAGAGAGCATACTAAAATTCACACAGGACACCGGATAAGACAGGAGAAGTACTCCAGATATAACAGACTGACCCTAGCCCCCCGACACAAACTACTGCAGCATAAATAAATACTGGAGGCTGAGACAGGAGGGGTCAGGAGACACTGTGGCCCCATCCGATGATACCACCGGACAGGGCTAAACAGGAAGGATATAACCCCACCTACTTTGCCAAAGCACAGCCCCCACACCACTAGAGGGATATCTTCAACCACCAACTTACCATCCTGAGACAAGGCTGAGTATAGGATGATCACATCAGTGACTCAACCCACTCAGGTGACGCACCCCTCCCAGGGACGGTATGAGAGAGCCCCAGTAAGCCAGTGACTCAGCCCCTGTAACAGGGTTAGAGGCAGAGAATCCCAGTGGAAAGAGGGGAACAGGCCAGGCAGAGACAGCAAGGGCGGTTCGTTGCTCCAGAGCCTTTCCGTTCACCTTCCCACTCCTGGGCCAGACTACACTCAATCATATGACCCACTGAAGAGATGAGTCTTCAGTAAAGACTTAAAGGTTGAGACCGAGTTTGCATCTCTGACATGGGTAGGCAGACCGTTCCATAAAAATGGAGCTCTATAGGAGAAAGCCCTGCCTCCAGCTGTTTGTTTAGAAATTCTAGCGACAATTAGGAGGCCTGCGTCTTATGACCGTAGAGTACGTGTAGGTATGTACGGCAGGACCAAATCAGAGAGATAGGTAGGAGCAAGCCCATGTAATGCTTTGTAGGTTAGCAGTAAAACCTTGAAATCAGCCCTTGCTTTGACAGGAAGCCAGTGTAGGGAGACTTGCACTGGAGTAATATGATCAATTTTTTTTTGTTCTAGTCAGGATTCTAGCAGCCGTATTTAGCAGATGCGGACAGCGGTACATTTGAAATCGTTACCCTTGTTGACGGAGATAAAAACGGCGTAACTTGAATAAACATTCCTTTAAGAAGTACGCCATGCTCAACCATCCGATCAACAAGACACTCTTCTTTAAGAAATACACCATGCTCAACCATCCGATCAACTAGACACTCTTCTTTAAGAAATACACCATGCTCAACCATCCAATCAACAAGACACTCTTCTTTAAGAAATACCACCATTCATAAGCAACATTCTCATAGCCTACCTTCTCTCCTACGGCGACCAGAAACTCCTCCACCGTGACAGTAGCTTCAGTAACACACCTAAAGCCGTGCCGAAGTGACAGGGACAGCATCCCCATACGAGCTGCCATCCCCACCAGAATCAGGGTAATATAACCTTAATCAAATAATAACCTTAATCATGCACAGAAGAAACCCCCAAAAAAGCCACCAAGAAATAGAAAACCGAAAGAAAGTTGTGAATATCTAACTCGCCACAACACACGCGCTCCTTCGCTCATACAATTCCCAGCATGCACCAAACACTCCCAGCATGCATGCAGAGAGAGAGAGAGAGAGAGAGAGAGAGAGAGAGAGAGAGAGAGAGAGAGACACAGATCCACAAAGAATTTGAAAACAAATCCAATTTTGAAAAACTCCCATATCTACTGGGTGAAATTCCACAGTGTGCCATCACAGCAGCAAGATTTGTGACCTGTTGCCACGAGAAAAGGGCAACCAGTGAAGAACAAACACCATTGTAAATACAACCCATATTTATGCTTATTTATTTTATATTGTGTCCTTTAACCATTTGTACATTGTTAAAACACTTTATATATATATAATATGACATTTGTAATGTCTTTACTGTTTTGAAACTTCTGTATGTGTAATGTTTACTGTTCATTTTTGTTGTTTTTCACTTTATATATTCACTTTGTATGTTGTCTACCTCACTTGCTTTGGCAATGTTAACACATGTTTCCCATGCCAATAAAGCCCTTGAATTGAATTGAGAGAGAGAGAGGGGCTTGAGCATCCAAAGGAATAACAACTGATTTCAGGCACAATCTCCCAGTGTGTGAATAGGGACGTCTGTTGCAAGCTAAACAAACGTGAACAAATTGAGTAGCCCATGCATACATGGCTTTTGTTAACCTCTATAATTGATACAATTAACATCCTACACCGTACAATGATTTCATGGCTCACAACAAATTATAAATTATAGTGCACATATCACCAGATGAAGTGGAGCAATAGACTAGATGAAAGACTATTTCAGGGATGAAAAATGCTCAATGTCTAGTTTTGATTTACATTTGGTTGAGTTGAAACTAACATGAATTCAACATAAAAATGTCAGATGTTTATTTGGATCCCCATTGGATATGATGAGGCAGCAGCTATTCTTCCTGGGGTCCACACAAGTGTTTATTTTTACCTTTATTTACCTAGGAAGTAAGTTAATTACAAATTCTTATTTTCAATGACAGCCTGTTCAGGGGCATAACGACAGATTTATACCTTGTCTGATGTATACCTTGTCAGCTCGGGGATTTGAACTTGCAACCTTTCGGCTGCTAGTCCAACGCTCTAACCACAATTTTTCAAAACTCTAACACTTTTTCCAATTGCTTGGATACAATACACATAAAGATAAGATAATTTGTTCACTGAACTAAAATCACCTGTTCAAAATGACACAACTTAACATCAAAGTATTACCATTTCAAAATGCTATTCACACATTACATCTGAGATGACTGTCTATTCATTTCATTACAATGATCTAACTATCAATTGATACAACTGTTCAAAATGATAAGTAACTGTAACTGCATAGTTTTACGGAAACTGACAAACAATATTCCATGTTTAGATCATGAAAGTTTCAGGATAACGAGATCCATTGACACCAATTACCGTGGAACATGAACCAATTGGACTACATTATCTATGGATGTAATATTTCATCATCATTCTTTATCAGACACTGTTTCTATGGTACCATGTA